>NC_135997.1:37603614-37621114 GCF_048128805.1 Centroberyx gerrardi
CCAGTGTGAGAGAGCGGATGATTGGGATTCACAGCAGCTAAACGTTGGTGAGCTCTAATCCAATCTGCACACACACACACACACACACACACACACACAGGTGACATGCACACACACACACACACACACACACACACACACACACACACACAGGTGGGACCTGCAGTGGAGCTGCAGCCTGCAGGAACTTCTACATGGTAAACATGAGAGCTGCAGCGCTGAAACATTTATAAGACAGCATGGAGTGTGTTTGTGTGTGAGTGTGTGTGTGTGTGTGTGTGTGTGTGTATGTGTGTGTGTGTGTGTGTGTGTGTGTGTGTGTGTGTGTGTATCCAGCTTTTCCTGAAGTCCAGTGAGGAGAATCCAGACTGAAGACTTTACTCCTTATTGATTTTCTTATTAAATCTTAATTTAATCTGGGAGACGGAGAGAGAGAAGCGGACGAGTTACAGACGGATATTGAAGCTTTTTAAAATGATATTGATGCCATGTATTGGATTTCTTGATAATGATAGAAATATATATATATATATATATATATATATATATATATATATATGATTTATCACAAAAGATGTGAGGAAGTCAACAGAACCGCTTGAGTTCTGCATCAAGATCAAGTCGCAGCTTTGATGCAGATTCAGTCAGAAAAAATGTGCAAAGAGGAAAAAACAGGAAGATTAAAGAGAACAAGATGAACAGAGGAAGACAGGAAATGTAAATGTAGGAAGAGAAGAGTGACAGCAGAAGTGTGTGTTGTGTGTGTGTGTGTGTGTGTGTGTGTGTGTGTGTGTGTGTGTGTGTGTTGTGTGTGTAGTTATATGCAGCAGTCAGCTATTCACACTGTAGGCTTTCTATGAAGCAAAGAACAGAGGAACAGCACACACACACACACACACACACACACACACACACACACACACACACTGAGCCGCTCTGCTCTCAGCAGAGCCTTGAGTCTGTGTGTGTGTGTGTGTGTGTGTGTGTCAACCCGGTACACACTGCCAAGCCCCTCATGTATCACCAGATGCTACTCATACACACACTTGGCCATTCACACACACGCATGCACACACACACACACACACACGTTTGCCTTTGCATGTATTCCTGTGTGTGTGTGTGTGTGTGTGTGTGTGTGTGTGTGTGAATGGCCAAGTGTGTGTATGAGTAGCATCTGGTGATACATGAGGGGCTTGGCAGTGTGTACCATGTGGCCTCGGTGTGTGTGTGTGTGTGTGTGTGTGTGTGTGTTGTACCAGCCTGGTTCTCACAGTTCAGAATTATATTATGTTTTATTATTTCATATTTCTTCTTTGTGTGTTTTGACGCAGCAGCTGCTGGTTTGAAGCTCAAACTTTTCTGTTTCAGATTCAAATGAAAACAAATGAAAATATTTTTTACAAACTGAAGTTTCTGCTCTTCACTGCAGCAGGGAGTCAAATACAGCTTCTGAATTTTGGATTACAATTTTGCTCCTGCATCAAAGCTTAATAATGCAAACACTCACACACACTCACACTCACACACACACACACACACACACACACACACACACACACAGTTCAGACTAATTGCCTCTCCTCCTGCAGAAGCAGTCTGACTCAGATCTGATCTGAAGTCATGTGGATGGTCTGACTGACTCAGCATCACTCTGACTGAATGCTACAACATGATTGGAGTTTTTTTCTCCATCATTTCTATTCAGCGCTTCAAAACTTTAAAGAAGAAACTGGAGAGAAAATGAATCTGAAGCTTCAGGTTCAGTCAGAAACGTCCGGATGCTTCTTCTCCCACAAAAATCTGAAACTTCTTGCAATTTAGAAATTGCTGCAGGTTATATTGTGATTTTGTTCGTTTTTAATTATCTAGCATGCGTCAAAATTTACACATTACACAATGAACTGGAATCAGTTTCTCCAAACCTCTCAGCTCATTCACTCCCATTCACTTCCCAGCAGCAGAGAAACAACTGGAGCCAGTAAAGATGATCCATCACTATGAAGAGGAGCAACAATCTGCATCAGAACGCTGAAATCAGACTGGAAACTTTTTCATTTTGAAACAAGTTCCTTCACTGTTTCATATTAATTCACAGATTCAGAAACACAGTGAGAGACGAGGCCAAAAAACAAGCAGAACAAATGTTCCGCTTGTTTGACAATTTTACCAGTTTGACAATTTCTGTGTTTTCCTCTCTGTGTTTCCGTTAGGCCCCGCCTCCTGTCAATCAACCCAGTCAAGCCAACAGATAAACCAAAGCCAGACTCTTCCTGCAGCTGCAGTCTGGGACATGAAACAGAAACTAAAGCTAGATTTAAACTGCTGCTCTCTTCTCTCTAACTCCTGATATTTAGACAGGGTTTGATTCAGAATATTTACTGTGAAGAACAACTGAGACGAAGGAAATGAGCAGAAACTCCTTTAAGGTTTCACACCAGCACCGTTTGGTCCGGACTTCAGGACCTTTTTGCAAAGTTCGGATCATTTTGACCGGTGTGAACGCGCCATGCGGACTCGGGGGCGGACCAAAGTCTCGCAAAAGGTTCGCCAAAAAAGACACACAAAACTCTTTGTGTGTCTTTGTTTTGTGACTTTTGTGTTTTTATGGTTTAATTAAAAAGACACAAAAATATTCAACCTGGCAAACTGTTTGCCAAGCTGCATATTTTGTAAATGTAAAATAAATCAATCAGGATATCTTTTTGAGAATTTGGATTTCCCTTTTTTTGGTTGTTGAATTAAGTTTGAAATCGACGCATGTCCATGTTCTCACTCAGCAGGACTTTCTCAGTCATGTCGTGTGTTGTGATGCTTTTAAGGAGAATTTCCCCTCAGGAACGATGAAGTTTATTTGGTTGATGTCAGGTGGTGAAGTTTCAGCTGCAGTTCACTTCTGTCAGTTCTGGGATTTGAACCGTCGACCTTGTGCTCTCCTCCTCTCTCCTCCTCTCCTCTCCTCCTCTCCTCTCCTCCCCTCCTCTCCTCTCCTCTCCTCCTCTCCTCTCCTCTCCTCTCCCTTCTCCTCCCCTCCTGTCCTCTCCTCTCCTATCTCCTCTCCTTTCTCCTCTCCTCTCCTCTCCTTTCTCCTCTCTCCTCCTCTCCTCTCCTCTCTCTTCTCCTCCTCCTCTCCTCCTCTCCTCCTCCTCCTCTCCTCTCTCTTCTCCTCCTCTCCTCTCCTCCTCCTCCTCCTCTCCTCCTCCTCCTCTCCCGGGTGTCAGACTGTTTGAAGGTTACTCCGGAGCGTCTCCAGACTGGAGCATCAAACTCTCATCATCATCATCATCATCATCATCATCATCATCATCATCATCACCCTCAGCTCTGCAGCAGCAGCGTCGCTCCTCAGCCGCTTCACTGCTTTACTGTTCATGTTCCTGGTTATTCAGACTCCTCATCATCTGCCAGGTAAACATTAAGGTGTTTTTTTTTTCTGGTGTGGAAATCAAGATGGCCGCTCTGACTCCACTTGGCGAGCGATGACTCTGCTAGCTGAAACGGATTCAGTCAAACTGAGAGAAACCCTCTGGCTTCAGGAGGAGAGAAATATTCAGAGACGACACGTTGAAACACGAAGTCACCTGACCAGTCTGGAGGAGAGAGTTCGCTTGTTTTATCTCACCTGCAAAAATGTTTTTTTCATTCTTTTTTTCTGTTTTTATCACAATATTTACATCCGTGTATTTTTATCGATTCACAAATGATGTTTCATCACTTTACAGATAAGTGAAATAAAGTATTTTTCTTTGAGCTGTGGACCTCCAGAACCCCCTGAAGGATCCCTGCAGGTCCCCAGACCCCAGTTTGGGAACCACTGACCCGGAGAACCAGGCTTGTGGCTGGAAGGTTGCCGGTTTGAATCCCCAAAACAGCCAGAAAACAGTCAGACTGGGGGGGGTGAGTAACACTGCTGCTCCTAAACATCCAACATTTATATAAACACACAAACTAAACTCCTCTCTTCTCCTCCTCTCTTCTCCTCCTCTCTCCTCCTCTTCTCTTCTTCTCCTCTCTTCTCCTCTTCTCTCCTCTTCTCTCCTCCTCCTCTCTCTCCACAGCATGAAGCTGTTAAACTGTTGAACTGAATCTTCCTGCTAATCTGAATGTCCTGACCTTCCTGTCTGTCTCTTATCAGAGCGTCGAACAGACGGATCGTCCTCATCATTTTATCATTAAGAGCCGAACCACATCTGATCTTCCTCTGACTGATGTTCAGCTCATCAGCAGCTTCACTCAGAGCAGGAGGAACATGACCCGGGAGAGGAGGAGCAGCAGCCAGGGTCCAGATCTCAGATCCTGCATCAGTCCTGAAGGACAAAATCCGACAGATCATTTGAATGTTGCGGACGCAGGGACGGAGCCACGGGTTTAACACCGCTGCGAGCTCACAGCCACATGTGGGACTTTCCCATCTAAAAAGTTGAACATGCCTCCTGCTGTCTGAAGGAATCAGCAGTTTCCTCCTGTCTAAAGTCACGTGGATGTTGAGGTGTGACGTGACGCAGGCAGAGACTAAACACTTTAAAACTGTTCAGAAGTTTAAAAATGCTTTGCTCATAATCTTGAGCTTCACAACTTCTGGATTCTTCCAAGAGACTAAATTCAGCCAGCGGGACAAAACCATGCAGGTTTCATATGACGGGAGGATCTGTGATGTTTTACTGGTTGGAGATTCCTGGTGCAGTGTGATGTCATCACTAACCATACACTGTTTTCCAGGAAGTGACAGTCATGGGATTTTGATATAAAAATACAAGAATATAAAAATTTTGTACATTTATTGTTAAATAGTTGTGTTATGATATGGAGAAACAAGGTGATAAAAGGTGTGTTCTGGATAAGAGATTATATTCCAGCAACAAACTTGGAATAAACCTTCATCACACATCTTATCTCCATCTTAATTATCTTTGTATGAATATATTGAATATTCAGAACCAAACTTGTACTGATTGCCAAAACACCAGTAGAAGCAGATGAAGCAGCTTCACTGATCGACTGATCTGCCACTCAGGAGAACAGCTGATCCAGGTTCAGCTGAGCGGTGAATATATATATATATATATTAATATATATTTATATATAACTGTATCATCAGAGCGGAGGATGAAAGCCGCCGCAGCGAGGATGAACTCCCAGCGCTAACCAGCGGAGGAGTGACCGACCTCAGATCAGTATGAATATGTATGTGAGGGAGCAGCCGGCTCCCAGGGGCCAGCCGGTGTTTTTGATGAAACACCGAGGGGAGAGAGAGAGAGTGAACATGAAGCAAGAGAGAGAGAGAGAGAGAGAGAGAGAGAGAGAGAGAGAGAGAGAGGGAGAGAGAGAGAGAGAGGGAGAGAGAGAGAGAGAGAGAGAGAGAGAGAGAGAGAGAGACAGAGAGAGAGACAGAGAGAGAGAGAGGGAGAGAGAGAGAGAGAGAGAGAGAGCGGGAGAGAGAGAGGGAGAGAGAGAGAGAGAGAGAGAGAGAGACAGAGAGGGAGAGAGAGAGAGACAGAGAGAAGGAGAGAGAGAGGGAGAGAGAGAGAGAGAGAGAGAGAGGTGTCTGGTGTCTCTGAAGCCTTGCAGTGTTTGATAATGCGGTGAAGTGTTGCAGCGGCGGCGGGTTTGAACGGGGAGTGCTCTCTGATTGGCTGATCCGCTGCCTCGTGGCGATGAGGCGTCTGTGTCCGGCGAGGCGAGGCGAGGCGAGGCGGCGAGGTCAGAGCGACAGGAAACTGAGACATGAAGTCGTCCAGACGGAGAAGTGATGATGACATCATGTGTGCTTCAACATCTCCATGAGTTGAAGTGTTTTTGAAGTTTAACCCGTTAACACCCGTTATACCTGAGGCTGTCTGCCGTCCGGTACGAGGCGAAGAAATATGATCTATCATCAACAGCATGTTAACCCTTTAAGTTCACGAATCAAATTCATTCTTCAACTTACAGCTATTCCCCGCCTTGCTGTGTTTCTGTACAGCACACTGTGAAGCTGAACACATTTATCCTGTTAGAGGGAAACAAACTTCATCTATCTGTGATCCGCTGACCCAGGACCAGCTGCTGCAGAGTAAACCTGCCGTCTCCTCTGGTTCAGGGGGCGACACGCCACGCCGCGCCGCATTGTTCTGTACATGAGGGGGGGTGGAGGGGGGGGGGGGGGGGTGGAGCCTCTGTCTGCATCTGAATCTGACTGAGCCTGCATTCATAAATCACCCTCCCCCCCCACCTCCCCCACCCCCCCCCCCCCTGCTGTGACAGCCTCCGTCACCTGCATTGTTTAATCTCGAACCTCAGCTCCCTGGGGAGGGGGGGTGAGGGTGTGTGTGTGTGTGTGTGTGTGTGTGTGTGTTTGTGTGTGTGGAGACGGGGGTTAAGGGTTTGTCGCTGGAGAGGAAAAGAGAGAGAGAGAGAGAGATAAAGCGAGCATGAGCAGGTGTGGCAGCAGAGTCTTTGGGGGAAAACATGAAGAGTTTCATGACAAAATGAGACCTGGACCATCTGGGAAACAACACGACTCTGCTCACTCTCTCCTGCACTCTGCTGTGTGTTGGCGGTAAATGTAAATTAAAGGTGTTGGATGTAAAGCACATGATGCCAGACCTGCAGCAGGACGGCTTCATGTCTTCAGAGAGCTGCGTCCAGCCAGAGAGCAGGAAGGACACCAGTCAGGTTTTCACCTTCAGGATTAAATTCATGGCCTCTCTCCTTTTTCTAAGGGTTTGGGGTTCAGGTGGTTTCAGGTGGAGTTGCAGTTCTCTTGTTAGCGGACTGAGACTCACATTATTCTGATCCTTAGTCCCGCCCTCGAAGGCTCTGATTGGCTGGATTATTTCTCAGATTGACGAGGGAAACGCCAGACTCTCTGAATCTCTCCACAACATCTGAAGAGTGGAGGATTGAGATTCAGGAGTCTGAACCAGGTTACTGTGAATCAGGTTTCGATACGCTGAGCCAGGCTGAGCCAGGCCGAACCAGGCCGAACCAAACCGAACCAAACCGAAAGAAAGCCAAGAGGAGCCAAACTGGACCGTCCGGTCAGCGACGGCCTGCAGCAGCCGTCCCGACTTCAGTCAGCTTTACTGCAGGTTTCCCTTCTTGCAGACAAATGAAAAAAGCTTCTCTACTAACCTCTACTCACCATTTTTACCTTGTTCTGAATCAAAGGTTTTAATCAGGAAATCGTGAGCTTAGAATTATAAGGTTCTATCTGCCTTCAGGATAGTTCTGAGATATTGAGCTTCAAAGTTTTCAGCATCCATTGAGTTAAATGGAGATGGGTCCTTTTGTTTTAGCAATTACAGACTCAAAAATCATTATTTTCAAAAAATAACACCACATATGTCAACAGGCACTCATAGAATAGGTTCATGTGACTAACTCAGTTTTGACAAAAAGGTCAGATAGAACCTTATAATACCAAGGTCATGAAATCACTGATGAAAGATTTCCTGAAGTGTGATGTGATGACAGTATGAGAAGCTGAGGAAACTCTTCTTCTCTGTCAGACTCTCAGCTGGTTCCTCCTCTCTCCTCTGGGAGCCGGTTAGTTTCTGCTGTCCATCTTTAAACTGTAAATGCTGTTTCTAACTTAGAGCTGGTTTAGTCTTGTTGTGTTGAGACTCTCATTAAAACATCACATTTTCATTTAGGAATCTGCAGAAAAGACAACACATGGCGTTTGGAGGAGGCTGTCATCAGAGGGCCTGGCGGAGCGGGGCGGCAGACCGGCGAGCCTGGCAGGGCCGGAGCGGGGCGGCGAGGCTCCGGGGGACGGACCGGCGAGCCTGGCAGGGCCGGAGCGGGGCGGCGAGGCTCCGGGGGGGACGGACCGGCGAGCCTGGCAGCGCCGGAGCGGGGCGGCGAGGCTCCGGGGGACGGACCGGCGAGCCTGGCAGGGCCGGAGCGGGGCGGCGAGGCTCCGGGGGACGGACCGGCGAGCCTGGCAGCGCCGGAGCCTCGCTCTGCCCAAAGAGACGCACAGGAGCCGGATCAAAGCTGCTGGATCAGACCGCAGCTGCAACATGCGGCTGCTGTGTGTGTGTGTGTGTGTGTGTGTGTGTGTGTGTCTGTCACACAGTCAAGATGTTCTGCTGGTTTCATCCTCACACAGCCAGGGTGAGACTGAGACTTCTTCTTCTTCTTCTGCTTTAAAACACGACATCTGTCAGTGAGGAGCGACTGCTGGAGTCTAAACGTGTTGAAAAGCTTGAAAATGTTTCATTCTACAACCAAAGCTCAGGTTTTCTTCTTCTTTATGGGGATCTGTACTGAGGAAATGAATTGAGTTCGGTCTAATTCTATTTCGAGAAGCAGACGACACAAACGTCATGCAGAAAATAATTTGCTCTGTCACATGATGAAACCTTCTGACGTTCAACAAAGAGAGGCAGCGAGAAAAAACAATTTCATGTTGATTCAGCATCGAATCTGAAGAATCAGAACTGGTGTCGGTGCTGAAGAATTCTCCCAAAATACATCCAAGAATTAGAAAGTAGTCCAGCTTACCCCTAATGGACTTTACTGTAAATGTTGTTTTTAAATGGTGGATATCTCATTTTTCACATGGAAACTCCTCTGTCTTGTCAGCTGCAGTCGTTTCACACAACTCTCCAGTCTCCTCGACCAGAGCAACAGATCACAGAATCACTGATTTTGGGGTTTTATCATGGAGGAAGAGACACAACCCAAGACTCTACCAGAGTCACACAGAGATTTAAGACACACTGGCAGAATCTGTTGTTTGTCATCTGGTTTCAAACCAACAGTCTCCAGATCGGACCAGGATCCACTTTCAGGAACTAAAACGTTTCTTTCTTTTCCACAGATTCTCTCTGTCCGGTTTCTCTGCTGCTGAACTTTTGGTCACATGATGCAGGCTGCACTGTTCTGATTGGTCAGGAGTGATGAAGAGCTGATATACCACAACGGTAAACAAACTCTTCAATATCGGCAAATTACATGATTATTAATTGTGGAAACATAAAATTGGAATATACAATTTACAATTAATGGTGCAGTCCCATGTCTAATCATCACAGCTGGACTACTTTACATTTCTCAAAGTAGCAGCAGCTGGAAAGTCTGACTTGTGTCCTTATTTACTAAATTCAAATAATCAATAATTCCTACTTTATTACTTAGTTGCTCAGCTACAACCTGAAGACAAACTGTCTGTTGTTGAGTCTCCAGATCAGACCAGGATCCACTAAAACGTTTTCAGGGTTTTCCTCTCTAACATCAGTCGATTCTTTTCACAGATTCTCTCTGTCAGGTTTCTCTGCTGATTCTCTATCTGAACTTTGGTCACATGATGCAGGCTGCACTGTTCTGATTGGTCAGGAGTGATGGAGAGCTGATAAACCACAAAGGGAAACATAACAAACACTTCAGTGCCTCAATCTGAAGCTGCAGCAGCCGCTCCGCTCGCTCAGCAGCAGCAGCTGGCGCTCGGCTGACAGTCGCTTCACCGACATGCTAATTCAGACGAGCGCCTTCGCTTCATTAGGTGGAGTCTTCCTCCGGCGGAGGGCAGATGGAGCCGCCGACCCCCCCGCTACCCCACTACCCCCCCTCCATCCATCCACCCCATCCTCCATCCTCCTCTCCTTCATCCTGCCACCTTTCACCTCTTCCTCCCTTCACCTCCTCTCCTGAATCTGCAGCTCCTTCAACAGTCTTCAACTGAATTATTGAAATGTAAAGTGTTAAACAGACCTAAGAAGTCTTAAATCCAGTCATCAGGTCTTATTGTGTCTCCATGTGATGTCAGGTTCCTCAGATGGATCAGAACAGGTCAGCAGTTCAGTCTGCATCAGCTGTTCAGTCAGTTCTGTCATGTTTCTTTATTTTGGTTTTTAATTCAGTTGCTGGCAGCATTAAAAACCTCTTAAAAACTCTTAAATGTGTCTCTCTGCAGGAATCCAGTCTCTGCTCCTCCTCCCCCTCTGCTCCCATCCTGCCTTCATCCTCCCATCCTCCTCCTCCTCCTCTCCTCTTCCTCCTCCATCTGTCCTCCCCCCCCCCTCCTCCTCCTCCTCCTCCTCCTTCGTCCCAGACAGGTGTTCAACCTGACTGGAAATATCACTTAGCTCTCCCTGGTCTCTCTGCTCAGCGGCGGTGGAAAATGAAAATGTTTCCCGCTCGGCTCGTGTTTCCAGCTGGACGGGTTTCCAGTTTTTTGTTTTGTTTGGGTTAATCATCAGGATCTAGTTATTAATAATTCTCTCTCTCTCTCTCTCTCTCTCTCTCTCTCTCTCATGCGATCCTGTCATATGTAATCACATCACACTTGATCATTTCATATTGCACCGCTGGCTGACCATGCTGCATGCTGTAATGGTTAGCAGGCCAACATGGTCAAACAGAGTCCAGAATTAATTCATCTCCACTGAAAAACACTTGATGAAACAGACTTTTCTGATGAACCTGAACTGTAAACTCAGTGTTCAGTCTTCTGTCAGAAAACCAGTAAATAAACCAAACTGGGGAACACAGTAAACTGACTGAGAAGGAAACACAGCATGTGATGGGGCTTCAAACCTTCTGAAGCAGTCTGGACAAATTTGTTTACCTGAAGCTCCGGCAAAACTTCAACTAGATTCAATTTTTGTGACGGAGCGGGTCGCTGCGCTCTAATCCATCCATCCATCCTCCAGGTCTGACTGAAGCACATGATGTCGCAAAAATAACCATTCAGCAGAGAACAAGACAAATAGAATATAAGAAGAAAAATAGAACATAAAATAAGCAATAATAATACTACGGCGTATCGAAATAATAATACTACTACTAAAAACAATAAAGCAATAAAACAACAGGTATGGGTGGGAAATATGGGGAAGGAAGGAGTATGAATTACTGACGTATTAATTTACAGTTATGATAAAACTCGTAACTCAAATCTGATTTTCATGTTTTAGCTGCAGCTGAAGGATCTGAGCTGCTGAGTCTCTGATCTCAGGTCTGATGAAACCTGTAAAACTCACTGATGATGTTAAAATACACCGATATCAAACTAAAACCACGGCCGAAGGTACGAGGTTCCCCCCCGACGGCAATGATAACGATGTAAAAAACATGTTATTTATTGATTAACTATTAATGAATTATTGGAAGACGCCTACAGGCTGCAGACATTACACTGTACTAATTCACCGAATCATTTCTCACCAAGATAAAAAACATTGTAAATTTGTACATTTTTCACATTCCATAACCCCCCCCCCCCCCCCCCCCCCAACACACACACACACACACACACACACACACACACAGAGGAGTTAAGGTTGTGTTTAGCAAGAGGAGGCTAAAATGACAAGCTGTTGTGGAAACAATAAGTCAACCTCAGTGTTAATAATGACAGAGGCGGAGGGGGGGGGTGCAGACAGTAGAATAATGAGATGAGAACCCCCCCCCCACACACACACACACACACACACACACACACACACACACACACACACACAGTGAGAAGAGCCTGGAGGCAGCGAGGCGCAGCAGCTAAGCACAAAGTTATTACTGCAATCTCTCCTCCATCCTCCTCCTGTCTGCCGCTCGTCTAACAAGACAGATCACACACTCTGCGTGTGCAGGGGCGCGCACGTGCGGGTGTGTGTGTGTGTGTGTGTGTGTGTGTGATCGTGCACGTGCTTATCGGCGGCTGGTGACGGCACAGCGAGCTTTGTGGGCTTCGTTACTGTCAGGAAGCTCTCATCATCCAACATCAGGCAGAGAGGAGAGGAGAGGAGAGGAGAGGAGAGGAGAGGAGGCTTTGATCTGCTGCTGCTCACACACGCTTTGATGCTACGTCACATCAGTTACGTGTGTGTGTGTGTGTGTGTGTGTGTGTGTGTGTGTGTGTGTGTGTGTGTGTGTGTGTGTGTGCAGCAGCGCAGCGTTCGTCAGTCCAGCAGCAGACTCTGTTCTCTGCAGCATCAGAGCAGGAGGCAGAGACGGAGGGCTGCCGGTCCGAAACCCAGACAGGAAGATCTGATGTGTTCACCAAGCTGCCCTTGAGCAAGGCAGTGAACCCCCAGCTGTCAGCTGGCAGTGAACCCCCAGCTGTCAGCTGGTTGAACTGGTCAGATCCCAGTGTGAGAGTCTGAATGTGAAGCTGCTGGTTGCTGGAAGTGAGATGAAGAGTTCAGACTGAAAGGAGCGAAAGTGACATTTTCCTAATTTTACAGCAGAACAAAACGTTAAATGGTTCCAACTTTTTACTTAAAACATAACAGGAATAATTTAGTTTTACAGTGATTAAGATTCCGAAAATTAATGTTCTATAAAAAGCAATTAAGTGCAGTTATGTCCATTTTGCACCAAATGTAATCCAGGGATTTCACTTGAGACTTTTGGTTTTCTCGTTTTATTTTATTTGTGTTTATGATTACAAATGTCTTCTTTTCACCATCAGATGAAGCTCAACAAGAGCTGCACAGTGACTCTGCATATAATTCTCATTTCTGCCAAAATAAATAATAAATCTGTCTCCATTACGCTCCTCTCACACCAAACCCTCTGTGAGTTCAGCTCGTCTTCTCAGGAGAATGAAGGATAAAAATCTGCAGGAAATAAACGTCCAACAAACAAACTGATCCACAAACCTGACGAAGGAACGAAAGGATTCACCAACATGACGGTTCTACTCTCATTACCAAAAACTGAAATGATAAATAACTGAATGAGCCCGTCTCTCCAGGTGAGTCAGTGTCTGTGAATCTGCAGTCAGACAAAAAGAATCAGGTAAAGTTTGACGGACGATACGATTCAGTACACAACACAAGGTTCAGGATTCAGTACGACGACACAAGGTTAAGGATTCAGTACACAACACAAGGTTCAGGATTCAGAACACAACACAAGGTTCAGGATTCAGTACACAACACAAGGTTAAGGATTCAGTACACAACACAAGGTTCAGGATTCAGTACACAACACAAGGTTCAGGATTCAGTACACAACACAAGGTTCAGGATTCAGTACGACGACACAAGGTTCAGGATTCAGTACACAACACAAGGTTCAGGATTCAGTACACAACACAAGGTTCAGGATTCAGTACACAACACAAGGTTCAGGATTCAGTACACAACACAAGGTTCAGGATTCAGTACACAACACAAGGTTCAGGATTCAGTACACAACACAAGGTTCAGGATTCAGCACGACGACACGATGTGACGACTTCAGACGTTCCTATCTCCCGTTAATTAATCAATTTGTAATTTACTCTTTGTTTGCTTTTGTCTAAACAGCATTATTAAGCTAAAATGAAAAAAATGTTGATGAATAATGTTAAATAGGCCTATGTATATGTTTTGCGACATTGCAAAGTTTATACTGTGCTAATGGATATAGAAAATACTCTTCATTCTGCATTACATCATTATAATATGTGAATATGTAAAAAAAAAAAAAAGATAAAAAAGAAACAGTAGGAGGTACGTTGAAAGCAAAAGGTACTTTTAATAAAGCTTAATGAGCACAAATAAGCACATAAAGGCTATTATTACATGCTGCTTATATTAGCAGCATCTAACATCCTTCTTAAACACTTAGGAAAACATAACTTTCTTTTTTCTCAAATGAGTTGTTTATTCTGTTTTAATGTTTTCTCTTTTAACTGTATCTTGCATGTAGTTTCACCCTTTCATTCCCGTTTCTCTCTAAGTTCTTGTTAATTGTTTTTTGTGGTTATTTTTCCTTAATTATGTTTTTTCTTTTTCTTTTGTATCAGGTGTATTTGGCTGATATTTTCCACATACATGAATATTAACGTCACAAACGCTATGAACTGTGGGTAATTCCCTCAAGCAAAGTCTACAGAAATGCGGACTTGCTGAAAGTCTGCATAAAGGGCTCATAAAGTCCTCCAGTGAGCCCTCGCACACTTTGGGACGTCCTGAACCCTGCGGACTGTCGGGAACGCGCGTCAAAGTCCGTGAGTCTGTGAGTGCGGACTCTGGGATTGGGCCCCTGTCTCATTCAGGACACTTCATTCTTCCTTGATCCCTAAGTAGGAAGCTTCCTAACAAGGTTCCTAACAAGGTTCCTTGCTGGACTGCATGCAGCAGACAGCGTCATGTGACTGCAGCTGACTTCCATCCGTCAGTGAGGACGTTTTGTTCTGCTTTGCTGATGTTGCAAGGTATTGTGGGATTTCCTGCTCCGCCTGAGGAACCACCTGAGGAACCACCTGAGGAACTACTGTATGTTTGCTTTAAAATCGGCCAAAACAAGGAACCTTAAAAGGAAGCTTCCTATGTGTCCTAACTGATTTACACTAGAGATGCTTCCTAGACAGGAGGCTTCTTGGTTTGACTTGAAGTACAAAGTGTGTAAAGCTTATGATTGTCCTCGCACAGTACTGTAATGAAGTATTAGCACTGCAGTATCATGTACTAACAGCAGTTTCCCACAGGAGAAACCACAGCACAGGCAGTTCAGTCGGTGTGAGTCTGCGGCTCGGAGCAGCAGGTGGTTTTGCGGCGGATCGGTTTCTGACTGATAATGAAGTTTCCATGATCTGCTCTTTTGTCTTTATCAGGAAGCAGCGAGGCGTTCGGCCAGCAGAGCGCCGCAGAGCGCCCGTCAACATGCAGATTAACAGCTGGCAGGACACCAGAGCACGAGCATGCTGGGTAATTATCATTAGAGCGCCGCAACTCGCCTTATCTACCAGACTGAGAGGGGAGGGGGGGGTAAGTAACAAGTAAGAGAGGAGAACAGAAGAGAGAAGAGAAGAAAAGAGAAGAGAAGAGAAGAGAAGAGAAGAGATACAGATGAAAGAAATAGATATTAAAAAATAAAGAAATATAAATTTAAAACAGTCCTAATAATACACGAAACAAACACAGCACAAGAGACAGAAACACATTTTAAAATAACAATTATTTTTAAATGTGTTAGACAAGAGAAGAGAAGAAGAGAGGTGAAGGAGGAGAAGAAGAGAAGAAGTATATTGTGTAATCTAAACAGACCGACTGACTGCAGGCTGTCCGGCAGTAAACGGTAATCAGCTGCTGAACCTGCCGAACATCAAATCAGCGGAACATCAAGTTAAATATTCAGGTGGAAATATCACAGCTGACCAATCAGGTGGCGGCGTGGCGGCGGAGCAGGAAGCGGTGGATCTGAGCCGCGGCAGCGGGTTCAGGTTGGATGTCAGTCTGAGTGAAACTGAACCGGACCACAGGATCCAGTTCCTGCAGCTGAAACTGACACTTCCTCTGTTCAGCTGCCAGACCAGCCAGGAGCTGCTTGTTTTGTGTTGTTGAAGCACCAGAGGGGCGGGGCTTACCTCTTCAGGAGGAGTCAGATACTGTCAGGTCAGATGTCAATCACAGAAAAGTGACTTTCAATTACTTTTCTGTGATGTTCTTCACTTTGTTGTTAATTTGCATATATAGGCATTGTTATTCTTTTAAACTTCTTTATTGTCTTAGCCATTTCCCATCTTATTGTCTTTTATGGTATTTTATTGCTTTTATCTATTGCTTTTTATCCTTGTCTTTTATCATGTTGGCAACTGGCAGGATAAAATAGAAAACTATAAAATGTATTTACAATTACTATTTGACTCAAGGCTGAACAGTCCTCCAGCTTCTCTAACAGTTTCTGTCTGTTCAGCGTTTGTCTTCCAGGTTTGATTTTCCCACTAAATCTCTCATGAGAGCAACACTGTTCAGCAGCCAACTGGGAAGTCCTGGATGTCGGACTTTCCCAGCAGCATGTGAACGCAGCAGAATAGTTCTGGCGGAAAAATGAAAATCATCTAATGTTGGAAATCTCAGATCCAGATCAACACCAAAATCTGATCAACTGATCCTTGGACCGAGAGAGATCTGTCACCAGATTCATATCTGTCCACCATAATAATAATAATAATAATAACAACATTCGGATGATTTGGAGTTTTGGCAACAATATATCAAGGAATTCATCTCAACATTTCCTTGATGGCGGAGGTGTGAGGTGTGGAGGACAGATCACTGCTGAGTGTTGAGTATCTCTCATGTGTCTCTGCAGCTCTTCATCCCGTCCGTCTCTCTGACTGAACAGAGAACGAGCCCGACTCCATCTAACTGATCAGAAATCAGCCACAGAACAAACATCAGGAGGAGCAAGACACACAACAACAGATTATAGCAAGACAAAACCTATCTATTCTACTCAGCCTATCCTACCTGCTGCTAATATCCAGCGTTTCCCTCCATGACATCACAGCTCTGCCTCTCCCGCGCCACGCTACACCACGCCACGGCGCGCCACGCCACGCCACGCCACACCACGCCGCGCCACGCCACGCCACACCACACCACGCCACGCCGCGCCACGCCACGGCACGCCACGCCATGCCACGCCACATGACGCCGCGCCAAAAAAAGCGCAGAATGGAGGCTGCCTTCACTCAACACCGAGTTAAATCTGGTTGAGGAAGCCGTGGAGAAGCCGCTCGGCTGCCAGCCGAGTTCTCTGACAGGAAGTCCGTACGGAGCGGTTCCTCCCACCGGACCGCCGACATCAAAACCCTGGAAGCCGCAGCCAGGCCCGAGCCAGCCCCCCCCCCCCCCCCCCCCCTGCCCCCCACCGAGCCACTGAGGGCCTGCTGGCCAAAATAACTTCACCCCCCCCCCCCCCCCCCCACTGTGCATCATCACCCAGTTTGTGAAAGTCTCTAACAGGGTCACAGACTGACTTTCATGTTAAATATAAAACTTCTTTGAAAAAGTAGTTTAGTGGAAACTGATCTGGTGTCAGCAGAAGAACAGAGTCTGAATAAGAGAATATTCCACATGTCTTCATGTGATTCTGCTGACTGACTATGACCTTATTCAGGTTCAGGGGATCAGAACATGCTGTTTACATGTGATTTCTTATTCAGACCGTCATCTGGTTCACATCACATGTAAACAGTGAGTGTATCTGAAGTGGTGATAGATCATAATAAGGATATCGTCACATGAGGCTAGATATCGTCAGAATACTGTGAAATAAGTTTAATGTCACTTCTTCCTGATGTGATGCAACTTTCTGATCTTCTGAACTTTACCTGCTCATCATATCCATATTACTATTACATATATATATTACTATTACTATACTGATTACTAATGATCATTACTAAGTTTCAAAATGTTCTTGTATTTTACAGAACTTCTCGAGAAAAGCTTTTTACGATGAGATCTCACTAAAGAAGACCAAGTGTGCAGGGAAGGGGAAGGGAAGGAAGGGAAGGAAGGGAAGGGGAGGAAGGGAAGGAAGGGAAGGGAGGGAAGGAAGGGAAGGGAAGGGAAGGGAGGGAAGGAAGGGAAGGGAAGGAAGGGAAGGAAGGGAAGAGGGAAGGGAAGGGAGGGAAGGGAAGGAAGGGAAGGAAGGGAAGGAAGGGAAGGGAAGGGAAGGGAAGGGAAGGAAGGGAAGGGAAGGAAGGGAAGGAAGGGAAGGAAGGGAAGGGAAGGAAGGGAAGGGAAGGAAGGGAAGGAAGGGAAGGAAGGGAAGGGAAGGAAGGGAAGGGAAG
>NC_135997.1:37626114-37651114 GCF_048128805.1 Centroberyx gerrardi
ACATAACCTTAACCCCCGCCTGCTGTGTGTGTGTGTGTGTCTGTGTGTCTGTCTGTCTGTCTGTCTGTGTGTGTGTGTGTGTGTGTGTGTGTGTGTGTGTGTGTGTGTGTGTGTGTGTGTTTCTCAGCATTAACCCTTACGAATAAGAACTATAGTAATCCTATAATAAATTGCTCAAGGATGCCATACAAACACTACAGCAACACAGTCAGTCCTATAGGAATATGACAGTGATTCCAGATCAAAACATGATGAAGCGCCATGAAGATCAAGTATAAACTACTGCACTACAGAGCAGCACACACACTGTTCCTATAGGAATACTATAGGAGTGTTACAGTGATTTTTCATCAGGTCATTAACATGGAAACCAGGCGACAGAGAAGCCGACACACACACACACACACACACACACACACACACACACATTTTATCCACCTTGCAGTCAGTTTCACAGACTGACAACAGACTGAGTTCAGTCCGGTGTGTTCCGTCCTGTTCAACAGAAACCTGACGGATCCAAACTGCAAACAAGAGTCCAAACTCCGCTTCACACACAGAAACGGTCGTGCTGTGGTTTCAGTGTGTGTGTGTGTGTGTGTGTGTGTGTGTGTGTGTGTGTGTGGATATATTTACTGAAAACCAGACTGTCTCTCTGCTGAAACACCAAGACAAACCGGCTGCTCCCACGCTTCAGTCCGGTACAAACCCACAGCAAGTTCCCCTCCGGCCGTCTGGACCTGCAGCCGGACAGCCGCCCACAGCCGGCCGGTCCACACAGTCAAAACACACATTCCCAGCCCCAGTCTTACCTTTACCGGAGCCGGAGCCGGAGCCGGAGCCGGAGCAGCTGTGTTTCCTGGCCGGAGTCTGGTGCTCGCCGCTCCGCAGCGTCTCCAGGTTCGCCGGCGTCTCCGTGACCGGCGTGGCGGGCTCGGAGCCGCTCCTGCCCGGCTCGCTCTCCGAATCCTGCGGGGACTCCATCCACCACAAAAAAAGAAAGAAGCAAAGAAAGAAAAGAAAAATCCCTCCGCAGCTGAATATTCCCGCAGCAGAGTCCCGGTTATCAGGTGATTAAAGCGGCGCGGTAACGAGCAGCAGCCGGTTAGAGAGCGGAGTGAAGCTGTCAGGCTGCCGGGCGGAGAGGAGAGGAGAGAGAGAGAGAGGATCCCGCCCCGCAGGCTGAGATCCACACCGAGGGATCCACTCTGTCCGAAACACGCCGTCTGATCCGCACTGAGAGTCTGAGGGATCCGTCTGATCCAGTCTGTCTGGTCCAGTCCGTCTGAAACACAGAGGAGAGAGAGGAGTCGCTGTGGAGGAGAGGAGCCCGCCCTGCAGGCTGAGACAGTCTGACACACACCGGGGATCCACTGAGGGATCCACGCTGTCACATCCACACTGGATCCACTGTCTGAAACACACTGAGGGATCCACGCTGTCACATCCACACTGGATCCACTGTCTGAAACACACTGAGGGATCCACGCTGTCACATCCACACTGGATCCACTGTCTGAAACACACTGAGGAATCCACACTGTCTGAGCCAGACTGGGAGATCCACCGTCTGATCCAGACTGAATGATCCACTGTCTGAAACACACAGAGAGGAGAGGAGCCTGTCCTGCAGGCTGAGATGCTGAGGATCCACTGAGGGATCCACTGAGGGATCCACTGTCTGATCCACACAGTCTGAAACACAGAGGGATCCACTGGGTTCTTTGCCTTACACAGAGCAGATGATCAGATGTAAATCTGCAGAATAAAGTTGATGTTGTTGTTTTAGGCGACATGAACCATAACCTTCTGCAAACTACCAGCCTTCTGATTACCAGCAGTCTTCTAGTAGTAATGAATCTGTACTTTCTTTTATTAATAACTGTCAGATGTTTTATGACTTTATTTGTTTGATTTATGATTGATCAACTGATTGGTCAGTTTCTTGCTTGTTTGACCACAGCAATATAAAGCTCCTGACGCTGTATGAACATTGTTATTAAGCTCAGTCAGGCTGGTGTTATTTTGTGTTACTGGATCCCGCTCCACCTTTTCATCATCAGCCTCTATCACTAATTTCCTTGCCAAAAGCTTCAAAAGGCTCGGAACGTTTTACACGGGATATTGCTGCAGATTTCATCATTTTAATTAGTTCAGTTGAAATAAAAGAGCTGAATATGACGGTTTGTGCCACAGGACTGGAGCAGAGGAACGCCTGAGGAAGGAGAACGCTCGCTTCCACCGGCAGCTGAACACTGACTCCAGATCAGCTCATACACATTCTGCACACGAGGCTTTTATCTGATCCGTTTCCACAGAGACCGACAGTGAGGTCGACATCAACATTACAGACCACGACCAGTCAGGAGGTCAAAGGTCAAAGCCACAGTCGCTCTGATAGACGGAACAAACCGCTGTCGTCATCTAAAAACCTCGTAACTCTGATTCTGGTGATTTTCATGCTTTAACTTCAGTTGAAGGATTTCATGGTTTCTCTATGGACTGAGAAAATCCTCTTCATTAGTCTGAGTCTGATGAAATCTTTTAAAAACAAAACACCACACATCATCATCATCATCATCATCAAGATGAAAACAAAGCTGATTTTCTTACTTCCTGAAAAGTTGCATTTTTAAACAGTTTTTTAAACAGTTTTCAGCCGACAGAACATTCCTGTCCTCTGAATGATTAGTGTGACAGAAGAGTGCTAGATACAGAAATAAGAGTCAGAAAGAAAAAAAGCAGTTTTTAACAACATTTTCAGTGGAAGCTGAGGAGTGATGCTGAAGAATCACCTGATCTCATGTCACATACAAGGTTATAGTTATGAAAAGTAATGCAGCCTAATTTGATGTGATCACATGACTGAAACAGGAAGTAGTTTGGCGGTGGACAGTCAGGGTGTGGAGGTCGGGGGTCAGAGGTCGGGGGGCGGATGGTTCAACTCCCAACTCATGACAACAAGTTTTCATTTATTGAACCGTGAGCCAAACCTGAAGCTAACCTGAAGCTAACTGTTTCAGCTGCTGAACTGAAGCGTTAGCTAACCTTTACATGACCAACAGGTGGAAATGTCCAGAACAATTCCTGCTGCTGGACCAGAATCCTTTACTGGAGGAACCTGGTCTGAACTGGATTCTGTCACAAACATGTAGACTGTCAGAATATCTCCAGAAAAGCCGTTTGTGAAAACGATCCGGAGAGCGACCGACGTATTTCTCTCCGCGGCCCGGAAAGCGGCGGCACCGACCGTTTCCGCTCGGCGGATCGTCTTCTACCGAACTCTACCGTTTACGATCCGACCCGACCGTCCGGAACCGGATCGCTCCGCCGGGAACCGCCTTTCACCCCACAGCGCTCTGTGCTGCGCAGAGAAAAATAGTTCTGTGGTTTCCTGGAACTGAGTCTGTTTCCTCTCGACTCTGTGGAGACACAGACGACTTCTCTGGAATATTCTGACAAACAGTTTGGACTCGTTGTTGCAGCAACTGACAGCTGACTGGAGACAAGACTGTGTGTGGGTCCAACAACTACAGACAATACTGTCTGTGGGTCCAACAACTACAGACAATACTGTCTGTGGGTCCAACAGCTACAGACAATACTGTCTGTGGGTCCAACAGCTACAGGAGGAAGAGAGGAGTTATATAGAGGAACTAAATCAACAAACTTCTTCATTAACCTGAGTAGCTGTAGGTTATGCAGCTGGCATAAGATGTGCAGCTACAGTATGGATCCTAAGATATCATAAAAACGTTGTATGAAAACACATCGTTCTGTTCCTTCACATCAGAAACAAAGCAGCGGAGTCATGAACACAGAAGCGTCACTTCCAGTTGGTCGGCGGGTTAACGCCGTGTTCTCGCCGTGTATCTGACAGAGATAAGGAAAGTCAATAAAGAGCTCTCACTCCCGGTTCACAGGGTGGAGCGCGCTGACGGGCGGATCTGGAAACACTTCGGACAGAACGGAGCGGTGATGGATCAGGTGTGAGGCCGACACACACACACCTGGACTCTGGAACAACACAACACATCCGCAGGACTGGCTGGGCCTGAAGGATTATCTTCCAGCAAATACACAAATCTGAAAATGCAGTTTCGCCCGTTCAAAGAGTCTTCCTGAAAAACAACTGACAGTATCTAAAAAAACACACATCACTTCACTAGTGTGAATGTAAGTGACATTCATGTGCTCAGTCTCCACTGTGTTTCCATCAGTCCACATCATCAGAGTTTTTAGATCCAGGTCAGCTCTTCATCACCAATCAACAGTCAACTCACAATAATCTTCACTGAAAAACACTTTTTATCACTGAAAGATTTTCCGTGGCATTTAGCTGACGGGCTGATCCACAGGGACTGAAGCAGACTGTAAACCAGATGTAGTAGTGAGTTTTTCACCACAGGTCTCTGAAGGGTTTTGAAGCCAACAGATCCGGTTTACGATCTCCACCATGTTGACGTGTTGAGAGAGGCTGAGGGTCGACACAGAGCCGCAGCTCCGCCTGCTATTGGTCCGTGATCGATGACCTGTCAATCACCGGACAGATGACCTGTCAATCACTAGGAAAACAACCCCGTTTTATAACCGTTACATCCGTTATGTAATTATTTTCAAAATCTCCATAAGGACACACATTAGAAGAAGTGAAATTAGCTGCTGAGGCCGAAACCTCTTGTGGAGAAAATGTATTGATTTATATTTCATCAGAAGTTGTTTGTGGTCTGTTGACTTCATGGAGTTGGAGGTTTGGAGTCTTTCTGGATCCGGACTCTAGCGGACTGTAGAGGAGCTGCTGCTGCCGCTTCCTTATTAGCTTCAAAGTTCACGTGAGGTTTGGGCCGCTCGGTGAGATCTACAGCAGGAGATCTACAGCAGGAGATCTACAGCAGGAGATCTACAGCAGGAGAATAACCTGATGAGCAGATCCAGCTCTGACACTGAGATGATCATGGAGACAAAACTGCTGCGAGGACTAGAAGGAGCTTCTTTCTCCTTTTTCTTAATATTTGTATCGGAATCAAGAGCGGATTCATTGAGGGTCAACAGTGTTCTTCCAGTATCATTAGTAAATTACATTTAATCAACATTATTTGTAGAATATTTATGGAATTTCATATGAAAAATACCATGTGGTGTTTGGTTCTAGGCCTCCATGTTGAGTCCGGGCCCAAAGCAACACAAACTACAATTCCCATATCCAGCTGACAAATTAATCCGTTAATATTTCTGCTTTTGAATAAATACCTTAAATCATTATATCTTGAGTCTGGAAAGTAGTAAATATATAAAGTAGTAAATATATAAAGTTCAGGAAGGCTTTGGACGAAGATACATCATTTTTTTGAGACATTTACTTTTTTTCCACTCATTTATAAATGCAAAACATCTCACAATTATATATACTGTATATTATATCGGCCAATTATCTCACAGAATCAGCAGATTTTTTTTCTCTTGCTTTAAGTTTGTGAAAACGTTTCAGACTCAACAGCAGCTTAAATACCTGTGAAGATGGATGTTTCCTACCGTGCAGTCAGATGTGTTTATTGATTTTAAAATGCTAGAGATGATTTAGAGATGATATAGAGATGATATAGAGATGATTTAGAGATGATATAGAGATGATTTAGAGATGATACAGAGATGATATAGAGATGATTTAGAGATGATTTAGAGATGATATAGAGATGATATAGAGATGATTTAGAGATGATTTAGAGATGATTTAGAGATGATATAGAGATGATTTAGAGATGATATAGAGATGATATAGAGATGATTTAGAGATGATACAGAGATGATATAGAGATGATTTAGAGATGATTTAGAGATGATATAGAGATGATTTAGAGATGATATAGAGATGATTTAGAGATGATATAGAGATGATTTAGAGATGATATAGAGATGATATAGAGACGAAGGCTGTTGCTGTTAAAGGAAGCGGACAGTCAGACAGTGATGTGATGTAATCTGACGGATCGCTCCTCCTTCCCGCCGCTGTCGCCTTTTCCTTCCGGACAAAACAAAGAAAATGTTTATTTCCTGTTTCCTGCTGTGTTTCTTTAACAGGAGACCTCAAACAGCAGCATGTCATGAGCCCTAAACACACCCAGCATCACACCACACACACACACCCAGCATCACACCACACACACACCCAGCATCACACCACACACACACCCAGCATCACACCACACACACACCAAGCATCACACCACACACACACCCAGCATCACACCACACACACACCCAGCATCGCACCACACACACACCCAGCATCACACCACACACACCCATCTGATCACACTCAGCCTCAGGAAACCTTAAGGGAAGAGTTCAGTTGTTGATTTAGTGTGAACTGAACTGAACTGTTTACACTGCAGGTGTGGAGAGAAACCTCTCAGTACAGCAGTCAGTCAGACCTGTACGGGATTTAATTGGGACAGTTTAGTGAGTGAAGTTACAGTGAAATTTAAAGTCCCATCTGGTGTAAAGCAGGACTCCCTCTCCTCTGTGGTGATAAAGGAGTTGGATGTGTATCTAAACATGGTGAAAGCATCAAAACTAAATCCACACAATCCATATTAGAAAAGCGAGCCTCTAAACGAGCCGTTTGGACTTCCGTAACTTTGCGGCGTCACAAAGGTTCGCTCATTATCATTTCTGTAAGAAATAATAGACTAACAAAGTGTTTTTTTCAAAGCGGTCGAGCGGTCGTCATCGTTTATTACCGGAGAGTTTTCCCTACCTGTAGCCGCCGGGCCGCGGCGTCTCACGTTTCGCTCTCGAAACGGTTAGCCGATCGGAACGGAGGCTCGTTAATATTAATGAGCCTTAAAGACACGGAGACAGAAACGGCCTGTTCTTGGTAAGGCTCAGAGAGATGCTGGAAAATGAACGTGGAGAAATGGATTGAGAGTGTTTTTGGTTCATGACACCACACACACAGCTCTGAATGGACAGAAAGACACAAAATAAAACTCTGGACAGTGAGAATATGGAGCTTTAAAAGGTGGAAAAATATTGTGACAAAACTCTCAGTCAACATCCTCCCCGAGCCAAGAAATCATACAAACACAAAGTTCATTATTTTTATTTCTCCTTTTCAAGCTTGATGCTAAGCTAACTCGGCTCCAAGAGAGCAGCGGTGTCATCTTCACATGCCCCGCCCCATCACATGACATCACATCCTCTGTTAAAATAGATTGTTGGGTGAAATCAGATGTGACCGGACCTTTACACACATACTGCGATACTTTAAACAAGCATGCAGCTTTATTCAGCACAATTTTAGATTAAAAAAATTTGAAAATGATCTTAAAATCAAGTTCGTGATTAAATCCAAGTTTTTATAAATGAGGCCCAGATCACACCAGGCAGGGAAGAGGAAGAGTGAAAGAAGGAAGTGACCTTTATTTCTCTTTATTTATCCGGTCCAACTTGCATTAAAGAGACAGAGGAGCAGAAAAGTCACAGGAAGAATTAAAGAGTAACAGTGAAAAATAAAAGTTCCTGTATTTGTGTTTACTGAACAGAGATATCAGAAAATAATCCTGCTCTTTTCTGCATTTAGATCTTCTCTAAACTGACAGGTTATACATGGTGGTTATGAAATATACTGTATATTTTTTATTTTAGTTTTTATTTAACCATTATTTAATCATGCAGTCCCTCTGTGAAATCACTTTTCGTCTCCTCTCTCCGTCTCTCTGTCCGTCTCTCTCTCCATCTCTCTGTCCGTCTCTCACTCCGTCTCTCACTCCGTCTCTCACTCCGTCTCCTCTGTCTGTCTCTCACTCCGTCTCTCTGTCCGTCTCTCACTCCGTCTCTCTGTCCGTCTCTCTGTCCGTCTCTCTGTCCGTCTCTCTCTCCGTCTCTCTGTCCGTCTCTCTGTCCGTCTCTCTCTCCGTCTCTCTCTCCGTCTCCTCTCTCTCTCCTCTCTCTGTCCGTCTCTCTGTCCGTCTCTCTCTCCGTCTCCTCTCTCTCTCCTCTCTCTGTCCGTCTCTCTCTCCGTCTCTCTCTCCGTCTCCTCTCTCTCTCCTCTCTCTGTCCGTCTCTCTGTCCGTCTCTCTCTCCGTCTCCTCTCTCTCTCCTCTCTCTGTCCGTCTCTCTCTCCGTCTCTCTCTCCGTCTCCTCTCTCTCTCCTCTCTCTGTCCGTCTCTCTGTCCGTCTCTCTGTCCGTCTCTCTGTCCGTCTCTCTCTCCGTCTCCTCTGTCCGTCTCTCTGTCCGTCTCTCTCTCCGTCTCTCTCTCCGTCTCCTCTCTCTCTCCTCTCTCTGTCCGTCTCTCTGTCCGTCTCTCTCTCCGTCTCCTCTCTCTCTCCTCTCTCTGTCCGTCTCTCTCTCCGTCTCTCTCTCCGTCTCCTCTCTCTCTCCTCTCTCTGTCCGTCTCTCTGTCCGTCTCTCTGTCCGTCTCTCTGTCCGTCTCTCTCTCCGTCTCTCTGTCCGTCTCTCTGTCCGTCTCTCTGTCCGTCTCTCTGTCCGTCTCTCTCTCCGTCTCTCTCTCCGTCTCTCTGTCCGTCTCTCTCTCCGTCTCTCTCTCCGTCTCCTCTGTCCGTCTCTCTCTCCGTCTCTCTCTCCGTCTCCTCTCTCTCTCCTCTCTCTGTCCGTCTCTCTGTCCGTCTCTCTCTCCGTCTCCTCTGTCCGTCTCTCTCTCCGTCTCTCTGTCCGTCTCTCTGTCCGTCTCTCTCTCCGTCTCTCTCTCCGTCTCCTCTCTCTCTCCTCTCTCTGTGTTGTGAACAGCAGGACAGGTCCGGTGCTGCGAGTCTAACTCCAGTAAAGATAAACGATCGGCGCTGTCAGCGAGCGGGCCGAGGGGGCGGAGTCACGCCGCACCTCTAACCGTGATTGATTAAGCTGACAGAAGATGAGAGGGGCATCGCCGCTCCATTCTTCTTCTTCTCCTGCTTTAAACGCAGCTCATCTCTACAGACGGGACAGACCGCAGCACCGTCAGACGGGAACAAGGTTCTCCTTCCTGTGTGACAGAAAAAAAACGGATTATTTTCATTTCTGATTTTCATATCTGGTCTTAAATATTAATAATATAATATTTTTTATAGGTATAGCACTTTTCAAGGTACTCAAAGACACTTTGAGCAAAAGATAAATGTCAAAACATGAGCAAGAATTACAATTTAATAACATTAAATCAAAAGCAGAGATACAATGAGCAGCAATCATCAGCAACAGTAAGAACCAATGAAACAATGAGAAAAATGAGAAAATATTTCAGACTATATATATATACATATATATATATATATACTGTATACAGACAAGCTTAAAAAAGAACAGAACTAAATAACTAAAGAAAATGGAGGGGAAACGGGAGAAACTATAAATCTTTATCTTTTAAATACATTTGTCCGTCTCTCTCCATGGGACAGATCACTGTCATCAGAACAACATGGAGGACTCAGGCAGCAGGAGGAGAGACAGAGATCCAGATTTGATGAGGATTTGGGGAGATTCCTCCATTCAGACGAAACCAGACGATCGTGATCCAGCGGTGTTGGAAACAGCCGACAGAGAAATGACCGAGCGCCGCAACCGAACCAAAGATCCAAAACCTTAAAGCTCGAGTTCGAGGAGGAGAAACGCTGCGTTCAAGTGCTGTCGGATTTACGGCCTGAAGGAGTCGGAGAAATCAGGATTGCAGCTGCAGCAGGAATCGGTCGAGTTGTGATGTCATCGCTCTTTCCAACATGGCTGAACAGAGCGCAGAGCCGGAAGAACGGAAGAAATTTCATAGAATGAAGCCAAGTACAAATTTAAAAGACAAGGATATTCCTTCAATTCGTTCAATTGTGTTCAATTTCCTGTGGTGTTTACATTCAGAATCCACTGAAATAGCTGAATATTGTTTGCTAGCTTGGCTATCGCTAGCGACTGCTAACATTAGCCTAGAAGGCTGCAGTGTGTGGAACAGTGAGGAAGCGTCATGCAGGAGACGGTTCATCTTTTCTCCAGTTTTCCCACCATAAAGCACGTGAACGCAAACGACTCGGACGGCCGAGTCGTGATGTATTCCAGATTTGGAGAAAAGTGCGACCTGACATCACTTGACTGCAGGGAGAGACTCCGATCAATAAAGTGGGCGTGGCTTCATGTCCTTCTTACCATGAACTTCATGGTATTTTGGGCCTTTGCGCCTTTTGTTGCTGTTCATTTGTGAATGTGGGTCATTTCAGGATGGAGGTCTGTTCAAACTGATATCAAATATATCAAAAATAAATGACAAAAACAAAATAAAAAACAGATCTGAGCAACAAATCAGATGTGAGCAGTAAGGATCTCAGTAATGCTCAGTGATGTAACGTGTTGTTTCATGGACGCTTTCATCCTCCGCACAGACGACTCTGTTCAGTTAGCCTGGGGGCGGAGCTGCAGGGTCGCTGGTGCCTGGCTCCTCCTCCCCCTCCTCCTCCTCCTCCCCCTCTTCCTCCTCCTCCTCCTCCTCCCCCTCCTCCTCTTCCTCCCCCTCCTCCTCCTCTTCTTCCTCCTCCTCCTCCTCCTCCTCCTGCCCCTCTTCCTCCTCCTCCTCCTCCTCCTCCTGCCCCTCTTCCTCTTCCTCCTCCTCCTCCTCCTCCCCCTCTTCCTCCCCTCCTCCTCCTCCTCTTCCTCCTCCTCCCCCTCCTCCTCCTCCTCCTCCTCCTCCTCCCCCTCCTCCTCTTCCTCCTCCTCCTCCCCCTCCTCCTCCTCCTCTTCCTCCTCCTCCTCCTCCTCCTCCTCCTCCTCCTCCTCCTTTTCCTCCTCCTCCCCCTCCTCCTCCTCTTCCTCCTCCTCCTCCTCCTCCTCTTCCTCCTCCTCCTCCCCCTCCTCCTCCTCCTCTTCCTCCTCCTCCTCCTCCTCCTCTTCCTCCTCCTCCTCTTCCTCCTCCCAGCCAGTCAGCCACACAGGGAGGCCGTGACATCACTCCGTACTGTACACAGCTGCAGGGTATAACAGCAGTGATGTAACTGTATGAGCCGGCAGCACGAAGCGGGTCGGAGGTGTTGGAGTCGGAGTTCAGAGTCACGCTGCTCACAGTCCAGCGAACGCATCGTCTGTTCACTTCACTGTGGAGGTCGGTGAGGAAATGAGACACAAAGCTCCTGAAAGGTCATCCTGTGTAGTTTTATATATGGACCGTATATTCTACAGAAGTTGTGCAAATTGAGGGATGGAAGGAAGTTGAAATTTGTGTTAAAAATATTTGAGAACACGTGCTACACTCTATTCTATCTACTATCTGAGTGACTCAAATCCACCGGACGCACAGCGCAGCTCACCTCATATTTTCAGAATCAGCAGAAATTTACTGACCGTTCTAAAATGTGTCACAACTGAGACATAGTGTAAACCCTGCTATAAAATTAAACTTATACACCCAATTGATGATTTTAATTTACTTCACTGAAAATTACTTTTTTTATTTATTTATCCATATGTAGACTACTTATGCTTGAGAATGTGTGTAAATTTGAGCACAGCTCTGACTGCTGACACAGAACCAAGCGGTTGAAAATGAAAAGACGATTGCTTTCTTTTCCATTGAAACCACAGAAACTTGAATAAAATCCTAGCAAGAAAGGTAAAATTAGAGCAATTTTAAAAAGAAAATGAATAGAAGAATAATAGAAGTTATAAAATGTTTTCTTTTAGTGAGATAGTTTGATGAGTAAAGGCTGTGAATACTTTTACAAGCTGGATTTTGCTGTTATGGGAGTTTGACAGTGTCATCTGAAATTATTTAATTTCCACTTTATTTTGATTTAAAAGACCATAAAGTACAAATAAATGTATTTTGAACTAATTGTTTTTAACATAAATGTCCAGGGAGGTGAAAACTTTTTACACCAAAATGGGAGTTATGAGGTTTTTCTGTGACAGAGGATGAAAGGATGATTTATTTTTGGGGAAACTCTACTGAACCCCTACAGAGCAGAGCATGGGGGATCAAACCTGCGGTTACAGGACGTCTCTGGTGTCCGGCCCCCTGCTGGTCTTGGCTCTGGTCTTGGCTCTGGTCTTGTCTCTGGTCTTGTCTCTGGTCTTGGCTCTGGTCTTGGCTCTGGTCTTGGCTCTGGTCTTGTCTCTGGTCTTGTCTCTGGTCTTGTCTCTGGTCTTGGAGACTGAAGTGTTTCCGACATCACTTCACAGGAAAGAATGTGGTTTTACTGTTGGTTGTTTTCCCCGCGGCTGTCTAAGCACACTTCTCTGTGCGGAGGATCTAATTTAAAAATGATTGATATAAGATCAGAAACTTATTTCCCCGTATTGTAAATCAAAATAATGAGTCCTTTAATTTCCATTATAAATTCATGGATGAGCGCAGGCAATTATAGATCGGCAAAGTCCTCAAACGAATGAGCCGGCGGGAGCGGCGCGCCGCGGAGCCGCGGATCTTCGACTCGCCATCAATTTCAATCATATTATCTATAATAAGCCGCCCCTCCTCTGAGGATGTCAATAACTCATAACAGAGGGCAAGGAAGCCGCACCTGAAAAATGTGGTCGTTACCATCCTGCCTCCAAAATAACTGAGAGACACAAAGCAGCACCTGCAGAACCAGCAGGTAATCATGACAGAGCGGCTTGTGGAGAGAGAATATTTAAGTTGGTGCTGCTGTTTGCAGGTTAATGAATTTTACACACATATAGATTCCCATTCTACTGACTCATATATGTAATAACTTGCTCTGGTTAACACTATTGGCTAAATGCTTGAAATGTAAATGTACACTCTGAAGACCAGGGGTCAGAACCGCGTTGGTGGAAGTACGGTTCTATGGTTCCACTCTGAAGAACCCCTAAAGCACTTTTACTTTTTAAGAGTGGATGTATTTATTTGACTTAGTATTTAGATTTTTTTGCCTTTCTTGAGACAATGGTTCTGCACCCATTCCTGTAGAACACAATGCAAACAAGGTTTTCTGAATATTCTCAAAAGAGTCTTAAGTGAAGTTAAAAGTGATTTCTTTAGTCTGGTCTGGTGCAGGTCGAAGCTAGCCTGGTAAGACCATCCTGATCACGTGACCTCACATTCTGTTTCGCTCCAGGATCAGTCTGGACTTCCAGCCGCCCACATCGATTTCCTGAAATTACAATGTAACCGGGCCAATCAGGGACTGCGTCGTAGTTGATGACGTGAAATACAGGCCGCCGCTGGCAAAACAGTAACAGCGTCTCCCGAAGCAACGAGCGGTAACGTTAACGTCAGTAGAGTAAACACAGACATAAGTGCAGTTATTGCAGAAATAGACTCAATAACAACAATTAAACAAGAACAAGAGTATGCACTAGCGGAGTTTCTCGGCGGAAAAGACGTTTTCGCCGTTCTTCCGACCGGATTTGAATTTGGATTCGCTGATTGGCTGAAGGAGTTTGTCTGTCAAGGCGAGTACTCCCGCCCCCTGAAATCGATGTGGGCGGCTGGAAGTCCGGACTGATCCGTGGAGCGAAACAGGATGTGAGGTCACGTGATCAGGATGGTCTTACCAGGCTAGGTTGAAGCGGGCTTGCAGCAGGTTGTCGGTTCAAATCCCCAAAATGTCGTCAGGGAAAGAGACGGAGGAAAGGTTTTCCCTCCCTGAACAGCTGAGTCGCCCTCGAGCAAGACGCTCACAGCTGCAGGAGACGAGGTCGCATGTCGGCGGCACAAAATGGCAGCAAGAGGTAGAAGTCTTCTTCTTACTGAGTGGAGGGGGGTGGAGGACAGAGACACTGTTGGTCTCCTTCCTGTGTGGAGATTTCCCACCAGAGAGCGAACTGACAGCAGAATTTAATTTGGACAAACAGGGAGAATCTGCAGCGGCTCAGTTAAGCACATTTTATACTTTAAATATACTTTATATGTAAGTACTTTAAATGAAGACAGCGTCTCTGCAGGTAAACTATTTGATGTGTTTGTGGGGTTGAAAAGTGTCTCCACAGGTGTTGGAACCTGCCCAAGAATCTCAACTGTGCATTGAGTCTACGCGGAGTCGAGCGCTCTGATTGGTCGATCATAGCGACGCCCACTTCAACAGCAGCTGGAGCAAACTGAAGAGAGGCTCGTGATCGTCGTCACGTCCGCTTCCTGTTCCTCTCTTCTTCTGTGTTTCGTTTTGGTGCAATGTGATTTTTTTAAACTCTGCCTCCCTGTGTTCAGGATTTCAGCGTCATGCTAAACCACATCGACACAGAAGTATACAAACGTAACATCACATTACACTCACACTTTACATTACGTTTACGTTACGTTCGACTATAAAACGCTGTTCAGTGGGGACGAGACGCTCTGCTGCGGCTCGTGTGTTTCTGTCAGGAGACAAGCCGACAGTCTGGGCCAATCAGGAACAAACATGTCTCCTTCTCCAAAAAATTATAAAATCCACCGGGTTTAAAATTGAAGAGATTTAAGTCCAGTGGATTTTGTTTTTATTTTTTGGACATCTTACTACCCAGGTGACTAGATGACTACACAGACAATATGTCACTTTGGTTTTTTTGGTAACTGTAGTTCCTCCTCGTCCGTGTAATTTCACCATTCCCTAAAAATTTCAGCAAAATCCAGCAGGTAAAGCGCTGTAGCGCCCCCCTTAGGCCGATCTGTGACATTTTGAAAATGCGGGAACGGAGCAACGACTCGCATCATTTCCTGACGTTTCATCAAAATCCGATCAGCGGCGTCCGAAACATTGCGCCGGATGGACGGACCGGAGCCGATCCGCCGTCCCGCCAGCTGTTCCACCCCCGGGACAGAGAGGTCAGCTTCAGACGGAGGGTGCGGCTCCTCTTCCTGTTTCACCCCCGGGACAGAGAGGTCAGCTTCAGACGGAGGGTGCGGCTCCTCTTCCTGTTTCACCCCCGGGACAGAGAGGTCAGCTTCAGACGGAGGGTGCGGCTCCTCTTCCTGTTTCACCCCCGGGACAGAGAGGTCAGCTTCAGACGGAGGGTGCGGCTCCTCTTCCTGTTTCACCCCCGGGACAGAGAGGTCAGCTTCAGACGGAGGGTGCGGCTCCTCTTCCTGTTTCACCCCCGGGACAGAGAGGTCAGCTTCAGACGGAGGGTGCGGCTCCTCTTCCTGTTTCACCCCCGGGACAGAGAGGTCAGCTTCAGACGGAGGGTGCGGCTCCTCTTCCTGTTTCACCCCCGGGACAGAGAGGTCAGCTTCAGCGGTGACGGAGGGTGCGGCTCCTCTTCCTGTTTCACCCCCGGGACAGAGAGGTCAGCTTCAGACGGAGGGTGCGGCTCCTCTTCCTGTTTCACCCCCGGGACAGAGAGGTCAGCTTCAGCGGTGACGGAGGGTGCGGCTCCTCTTCCTGTTTCACCCCCGGGACAGAGAGGTCAGCTTCAGCGGTGACGGAGGGTGCGGCTCCTCTTCCTGTTTCACCCCCGGGACAGAGAGGTCAGCTTCAGACGGAGGGTGCAGCTCCTCTTCCTGTTTCACCCCCGGGACAGAGAGGTCAGCTTCAGCGGTGACGGAGGGTGCGGCTCCTCTTCCTGTTCCACCCCCGGGACAGAGAGGTCAGCTTCAGACGGAGGGTGCGGCTCCTCTTCCTGTTTCACCCCCGGGACAGAGAGGTCAGCTTCAGACGGAGGGTGCGGCTCCTCTTCCTGTTTCACCCCCGGGACAGAGAGGTCAGCTTCAGACGGAGGGTGCGGCTCCTCTTCCTGTTTCACCCCCGGGACAGAGAGGTCAGCTTCAGCGGTGACGGAGGGTGCAGCTCCTCTTCCTGTTTCACCCCTGGGACAGAGAGGTCAGCTTCAGACGGAGGGTGCAGCTCCTCTTCCTGTTTCACCCCTGGGACAGAGAGGTCAGCTTCAGCGGTGACGGAGGGTGCAGCTCCTCTTCCTGTTTCACCCCTGGGACAGAGAGGTCAGCTTCAGACGGAGGGTGCAGCTCCTCTTCCTGTTTCACCCCTGGGACAGAGAGGTCAGCTTCAGACGGAGGGTGCAGCTCCTCTTCCTGACCGAGCCGGTTCGGTCCCGGCCGGTCGGACCCGCGTCGCTCGTCTCAGAGGGAAACGTGAAGCACAGATGTAAGCTCTGTGAATTCACCTGGCAGCCCGACTCGTCTCAGAGGATCCACCAGACAGAGCAGGTGGGGGAGGAGCCACCCGCTCTCTGCAGGTTTTGCATAATCTGCCACAGAAGAGGTGTGAAGTTTCATATTTGGTGCCATTTCCTGATATTTAAGCTGACAGCCTCGTCGTCTCCCTGGATGATTCCTCTCTCTCTCTCTCTCTCTCTCTCTCTCTCTCTCTCTCTCTGTCTCTCTCTCTCTCTCTCTCTCTCTCTCTCTCTCTCTCTCTCTCTCTCTCTCTCTTCTCTCTCTCTCTCCAGTCTGACATCAGCAGCAGGAGTGTGAACAGAACAGAGAGAGACGATCACATCCTGTCTGTCCAGTCAGTCACATGACGCGTTTTTCTCCTCATTCCTGATGCATTCACTCGCATTTTGAAAAAGTAGAAGATAATAATTTGAAGGTGTATGAGTGACTAACTGCGTGTGTTCTGCAGCTGTGCAGGAAGCCACGCTGTAATTGAATTGCTGTGTGTGTGTGTGTGTGTGTGTGTGTTGGTCTGTATACAGTGTGTTGTGTAAGTGTGTGACAGTCAGATGACTCACTGAGAACACAGTGTTCATGTAAACACTGACTGACTGGGGCCATTCAGACCTGACTGTGTGTGTGTGTGTGTGTGTGTACTTACGTCATGTATGTACATTGTCTTATTATGTATGTCTAGTCTAATCTAGTTTATTTATATCGCCCTTTATCACAGTCAAGTCTCAAAGGGCTTTACATACCATCATATACATGTATGTATGAATTTCTTTCCAAAGCCTTTGCCTTTCCATCAAGGCAAAGAATCTAAAATATAAGATAGTAATTCCATGTGTGTTATTTCATAGTTTTGAGTCTTTACTGTTATTCTAAAATGTGGAAAATAGTAAAAATAAAGGAAAATGTGGTGTGTCCAACCTTTTGACTGGTAGTGTACATACTTCCTACACATCGTTTACTAAATCATATACATACTAGACATCATATACTACATATACATCATATAAATACATCGTATGTATGTATGTGTGTGTATTAGCTTTTCGTCTATAGGCACTTTTTATCTTATTATTTCTGTCTTTATGTGAAGTGTGTTGAGGCTCCTGTTGTGATAATGCACTTTAAATAAATGTAACTTTGATTTAAGAACAGAAACATTACAGAGATCCTCCACAGTGACCACATTTTGGCCGCTGCTCACTTTAGATTTAAGGCCTGTTTTGTTTTGTTTGCTGTTTTATTGAGTCTACTTTTTATTGTTTTCTACACTCTATAAACTGCCTTGATTCTTGCATTGCTTACAGTGTGTATTGTTTTTGTTTTCATTTCTATGTAAAGCACTTTGAATGAATGCAGTCAATGGAAATTCCTCACAAGTAAAGTAATACAAAGCTGCCTGCATTTGTGTGGGTGTGTTTACATGTCTGTGTGTGTGTGTGTGTGTGTCACACACACACACACACACACACACACACACACGTCTGCATGATGTGTACAGTGTGTTCATATTAAAGCCCTCAGGACGGTTTCTCTTCTCTTCTTAACTCTCGACTCAAAACACATCCACAGGCTGGAGTTGGTTTTGTTTTGTTCTTGCTGTTCTTTCCCATCTTACTCTCACAACCTGGCTTTAATTCACACAGTGTGTTGTTGGCTTTCAGTTGTTTTGTCTTGTGCGAAGGATTCTGTAACATTGTTTTGAAAAGTGCCACATAAATACAGTTTATTATAAACCTGTTCGTCATGCTGAACCGACTCTGACCTGAAACAATGCTGTAAACTCAGCGCCTCATCGTGTGTCGGCCATGTTGTCTGCAGAGAGTTACTGAGTCATGTCTGACTCTGATCATACAGACAGAGGCCGCTGGACTAGAGAGGCCGCTGGACTGAAGAGCCTGCTGGACTGGAGAGGCCGCTGGACTGAAGCGGCTGCTGGACTGGAGAGGCCGCTGGACTGGAGAGGCCGCTGGACTGAAGAGCCTGCTGGACTGGAGAGGCCGCTGGACTGAAGCGGCTGCTGGACTGGAGAGGCCGCTGGACTGGAGAGGCCGCTGGACTGAAGCGGCTGCTGGACTGGAGAGGCCGCTGGACTGAAGAGCCTGCTGGACTGGAGAGGCCGCTGGACTGAAGCGGCTGCTGGACTAGAGAGGCCGCTGGACTGAAGCGGCTGCTGGACTAGAGAGGCCGCTGGACTGAAGCGGCTGCTGGACTGAGGAGGCCGCTGGACTGGAGAGGCCGCTGGACTGAGGAGGCCGCTGGACTGAAGCGGCTGCTGGACTGAGGAGGCCGCTGGACTGAAGCGGCTGCTGGACTGAGGAGGCCGCTGGACTGGAGAGGCCGCTGGACTGAGGAGGCCGCTGGACTGAAGCGGCTGCTGGACTGAGGAGGCCGCTGGACTGAAGCGGCTGCTGGACTGAGGAGGCCGCTGGACTGGAGAGGCTGCTGGACTGAGGCAGCTGCTGGACTGGAGAGGCTGCTGGACTGGAGAGGCCGCTGGACTGAGGAGGCCGCTGGACTGGAGAGGCCGCTGGACTGAGGAGGCCGCTGGACTGAGGAGGCCGCTGGACTGAGGAGCCCGCTGGACTGAGGAGGCCGCTGGACTGCGGAGCCCGCTGGACTGAGGAGGCCGCTGGACTGGAGAGGCCGCTGGACTGAGGAGGCCGCTGGACTGGAGAGGCCGCTGGACTGAGGAGGCCGCTGGACTGAGGAGCCCGCTGGACTGAGGAGGCCGCTGGACTGAGGAGCCCGCTGGACTGAGGAGGCCGCTGGACTGCGGAGCCCGCTGGACTGAGGAGCCCGCTGGACTGAGGAGCCCGCTGGACTGGAGAGGCCGCTGGACTGAGGAGCCCGCTGGACTGGAGAGGCCGCTGGACTGAGGAGGCCGCTGGACTGGAGAGGCCGCTGGACTGAGGAGGCCGCTGGACTGGAGAGGCCGCTGGACTGAAGCGGCTGCTGGAGTAGTTTCACCGTGTGATGAGGTGGTGCAGGCTGAGAGGTGTGCTGAGTGAGATGATGGAGCTCTGCTGCAGCCGGTCAGTCTGAGCCGAGCCTCTTCGCTTTATAGAGCGCCGCTCCGCTCCTCCGGGCGCCGCTCCGCTCTTCCGGGCGCCGCTCCGCTCCTCCGGGCGCCGCTCCGCTCTTCCGGGCGCCGCTCCGCTCCTCCGGGCGCCGCTCCGCTCTTCCGGGCGCCGCTCCGCTCTTCCGGGCGCCGCTCCGCTCTTCCGGGCGCCGCTCCGCTCCTCCGGGCGCCGCTCCGCTCCTCCGGGCGCCGCTCCGCACCACTGAGAAACAAGAGGGAGAAATAATTGAAACAAGAAATATTTTTCATTTTCATTCAAGGAATTTGTAGGGTTGGAGGCACTCATCTGTCACCCCCCCCGTACGTATGTATGTATGTACTGTACGTACGTATGTATGTATGTATGTATGTATGTACGTATGTATGTACTGTACGTATGTATGTACAGTACGTATGTATGTACTGTATGTATGTATGTCTGTATGTATGTATGTATGTATGTATGTATGTATGTATGTCTGTATGTATGTATGTATGTATGTATGTATGTATGTATGTATGTCTGTATGTATGTATGTATGTATGTATGTATGTACGTATGTATGTACTGTACGTATGTATGTACAGTACGTATGTATGTACTGTATGTATGTATGTCTGTATGTATGTATGTATGTACTGTACGTACGTATGTATGTATGTATGTATGTACTGTATGTATGTATGTCTGTATGTATGTATGTATGTACTGTACGTACGTATGTATGTATGTATGTATGTACTGTATGTATGTATGTCTGTATGTATGTATGTATGTACTGTACGTACGTATGTATGTATGTATGTATGTCTGTATGTATGTATGTCTGTATGTATGTATGTCTGTCTGCTTTTGTGCACTGCTGGCTCTCAAGAGGGCAAATTAAGATCTATTCTATTTTACTCCTCTAATATCCAAAGGGACTCAATAATCAGCTTGGCATTCCTTTTTTAAGAGAAAAAAATCCCTTTTCATCTCAGGTTCTACTAAGATCCAAGGGGTCTGAGGACCCAAAGGTTCCTCAGCAGATAAATATCCATGAAGGTTCCCTTGAAGAACCCCATGGTGTCGCTGCTGGTGAAATCCTTCTGCCTCCCAAATGTTCAGGGACTAAGAGAAGCAGTCCTGTGTTTGTGTGTTTCTACAACACACTGATCTATGTTTTAACCACACACTGATCCACCTGCAGAGTGTTCAGTTCAGCTGAGATTCAAACTGTTAAAAACTGGATCCTTCACATTCATGCCACCTTTTATAATTCATGAACTTAATGAACTTCAGTTAGAGGAGTTGTTCCTCTCAGATTGTCTTTTTATGAGAAGAAATGTTTTGAATAAGAGGTGAAATATTCCACTGAATGATTTCACCACACAGGACACAATTTCCAGACTCAATAATTCATGCTTACAGAGGAGCGTTAAATTATTGAAGTGAGCTGTAAGTGCAGTGATGATTCCCACAGTGCTGGTGTGAGTCTGTCCAGTCCGTCCGACTGTGATCAGGGAGCAGCTCAGACCGCTGCACTCTGTAACAACTCACTTTTTATTTATCAGTCCAGATCTGCTGGAACCGCTCTGTCCGGGGTGAAACCAGGCTGGGAGGTTAGAGGAGGGAGGGGGGGGGGGTTACTGGCTTATCAAGTGGACTCCGCCCATCTCAGATGTTTGGTTGAATTAAACCAACGACACCTCCAGAAGACTCCAGACGCAGTAGATTCTGATCAGACCGACACTGAGGATGTTCGGGTCTGATTAACATAAAGTGTTAAAATGACCTGAACTGACCTGACTGAACTGAACTGAACTGAACTGAACTGAACTGAACTGAACTGACTGAACTGAACTGAACTGAACTGAACTGACTGAACTGAACTGAACTGACTGACCTGACTGAACTGAACTGAACTGAACTGACTGAACTGAACTGAACTGAACTGAACTGAACTGACTGAACTGAACTGAACTGAACTGAACTGACTGAACTGAACTGACTGAACTGACTGAACTGAACTGAACTGAACTGAACTGACTGAACTGAACTGAACTGAACTGAACTGAACTGACTGAACTGAACTGAACTGACTGAACTGACTGAACTGACTGAACTGAACTGAACTGAACTGACTGAACTGAACTGAACTGAACTGACTGAACTGACTGAACTGAACTGACTGAACTGAACTGAACTGAACTGACTGAACTGAACTGACTGAACTGAACTGACTGAACTGAACTGAACTGAACTGAACTGACTGAACTGAACTGACTGAACTGACTGAACTGAACTGAACTGAACTGAACTGACTGAACTGAACTGAACTGAACTGACTGAACTGAACTGAACTGAACTGACTGAACTGAACTGAACTGAACTGACTGAACTGAACTGACTGAACTGAACTGAACTGAACTGAACTGACTGAACTGAACTGAACTGACTGAACTGAACTGAACTGACTGAACTGAACTGAACTGAACTGAACTGACTGAACTGAACTGAACTGACTGAACTGACTGAACTGAACTGAACTGAACTGAACTGACTGAACTGAACTGAACTGACTGAACTGAACTGAACTGACTGAACTGAACTGAACTGAACTGACTGAACTGACTGAACTGAACTGAACTGACTGAACTGAACTGAACTGAACTGAACTGAAATGAACTGACTGAACTGAACTGAACTGAACTGAACTGTGTTTTGAAGTGGGCGGAGTTTTAATCAGTTTGGGTTAAAATACTGAACATGCCCCAGATGGGCTCAGAAGGTTTTGTTGCCCACCTGCAGCCAGACGGGGAAATCAAGACCAAACTTTCTCTGAAGAAATTAACTGCAGACTCTGAGATTTTTTTCGATTAGTAATTCAGCTCTAGTTCATATTCCGTTCGGTGGGAATTGAACCCCTAACCCGGTGGTGTCGGTGCCTTGCTCTGCCCAGTGAGCGGCAGGACAAACTGGAACCAGGACCAAACCCAGGGACCAGTCCTGCAGCCTGCAGCGCTCATATGTCCCCAATTTCGAGACACAAATGACTAACAGATTACTGAATAGCAGGATGCCTTTTCATTCCCATAATCAGTTTCAGATCACACACACACTGCAGCAGTCTCACCTTCAGCCTGTGAGGCCAGTCTTCAGTTTGAGTATTGTTCAGTTTATTGTTGCAGCAGCAGGAAAACACTCCGAGACTCAGATGAAAGCAGTTGTGACATTCCTGTAATGTAACTGAACAATCTGCATACGCTTCTCTCTCTCATCTTCAGATGAATCAGTAATAAAGTGTCACAATCATTTCATCACACCCGGGCTGATGAAACACAGACTACAAAGGGAAGGTTTAAAATTATAATGCCGTGCATTAGCACTCGCTGAATAATTTTTTTCAGCAGGATGCATTTTAATAAGACACACTGCATAAATTTACATTCCCTGCAAACTGCTCAGTAGCAGTAAAGGTCTGGATGTGGACTCCGTCTGCAGAACGCAGACTGACTTCACCACATCAAAAGCTTTCAATAGAAGACATATTTATGGAAAATAGATGTTAATTTCCTCATATCCACTTACAGTACCTGGCAGAGAAACTAATGGGATTAGCTGCATCACAGTGAATCCTCTGACTCAGTGCTGGGTGATGAGTTTACTGTGTTGCACTGAACCTTTGCACTCTAACGCTCCATTAACTTGAGGAAGATTTTATCAAAACTGCAAATTACTGGGAAATTTAAATAGCATTTCAGATTGAACTTTTGGGAAATTTATATATCGTTTTATCATTGGATATCACATGTAGAACCAAGATCATTTGTAATTTTCTGTACAGCAGCACACAGGCCATGGTTAAACATAACTTCTCTATCATATCACAAGGACTGTCATAGATTAACATAACTTAAAGCAGTGGTTGTCAACGTGGGGTCCGGGGACCACCAGGGGTCCTTGAGGGGGTTCCAGGGGGTCCCCAGCAAACTGATGAATTGTTAAACTTCACCATTATTTAATTTACAAGAAGTTAACACAGTTAGAGGATGTAGAAGAAAGATGTTCTGATCATAGTTTCTGAGTTCTGGACAAAATCATCTTACAATACATCTTAAAATATTTGAGTCCAAAAAACAAAATATCATCAAATGGGGGTCCATAGCTCTAATGTGGACTGAATTAGAGGTCCTTGATATGAAAAAGGTTGAGAATCACTGACTTAAAGAATGCACCATTTAAATATTGTCTCCTCAGGAGTTCAAAATGCATTTGATTCCCTTGTGTGTGTTATAGTGGACAGTGGAAGAGTCCGGTTGATGTGATTCATGTATACTTTGAATTCATGTTACAGATTAGATTCATTTCATCCTAAAAAGGTGAAAGATAAACTCTGTTCTGCAAATAAAAGCCAGACTCCAGCTGGGTTTCTCCCTGATTAGCTCGTTCTATCATTTCCCTTCAGCAGGAAAGAACCTGGAATATTTATAATGTCTGTTCTCTGCCCTCTCACCTCTCGCTCACTAATATGGATGTAAGCTCAAGTAGGTCAACCGCTCAGGATAAATCTTCCCAGCAGGCTGTCAGCCAGGGGGTGGGGGGGTGGGGGGGGGGCATCCCATAATAACCAAGTCTTCTAATACAACACTTTCCCAGCAGACTTACAGAGAGTTACTTTAGACAGAGAGACACAAGAAAGCATTAATAAACCAAAGCAAACTAGATAAACAATAAAAATGGCAGGCAGAGGCTGCAGAAGAATAAATCAGGAAAATCCAAGGAGAATAAAGTCAGAAAAAAAGCAAATTATATAAAAGCATGCTTACCTACATTTAGTGTAGTATATGTGCATATTTCCTATTCAGCTCATTTCTTCTCGTCCTAAATTCAAGTTTTCATTTTTAAACAGGATGAAGGAAACATGCTGTAAAATGTGAGATTTCTACAACGGCTGCATCTTTAATTTAAAAATACAATATTCATATATTTCCCATTTTATTTTCCTCTATTCCAGAGCCTCACAGTACAGATCGTCCTACTGGGGAACTTTTAGCAGCCAGTGTGCAAAACTAAAGAGAAGATAATCTGTATAATGTGATCACACACTTCCTGGTATCTGAACTGAGATGAAGTGGATTTCTGCGAGAACAGAACAGAAACTCACAATTATCTGTCTTTGACTTCAGTGTGGGAGAGATAACAAGAGACGAGATACAATAAAAACATCATCAAACACCGCAAGACCGAACCGCTTCCTGCTTCATGATCCAGTTTCTACTCACAGAAATCCCAAAACCTTTCCCACAGTGTGGAGAACGGACCCAGACTCCGGTTCAGAACTGAACTCTTCTGTTGATCTGAGCGGCAGCTGAGCTCTAAACTGTAAAACTCTAACATGTTCCAGTTGTCTTCAGTCTCTTCTTCTGCTTCTCCAGGTCTCCTCTGAACTGTTTTCCTGCTGTCTCTCTCTCTCTCTCTCTCTGTCTTTCTGTCTCTCTCTCTGTCTGTCTCTCTCAATTCAATTCAATTCAATTCAATTCAATTCAATAAGCTTTATTGGCATGACAGTTGTGTAACAATATTGCCAAAGCAAATGTGCACTGATAGTGCTCATCCATAAAAATGAAAGAAAGGTAACACATACATTTGTCTCACAAAACAGACATTACACAAATCCATCATAACATGAAATAACAGAAGAACAACAATAGAAGTGAACTGTATATGGACAGTCTTAAGAGAACTGTCTGTCCGTATATCCGTCTGTCTGTCTGTCTGTCTATCCGTCTGTCTGTCTGTCTGTCTGTCTGTCTGTCTGTCCGTCTGTCCGTCCGTCCATCTGTCTGTCTGTCTGTCCGTCCGTCCGTCTGTCTATCCGTCTGTCTGTCTGTGTGTCTGTCTGTCTATCCGTCTGTCTGT
>NC_135997.1:37661114-37721114 GCF_048128805.1 Centroberyx gerrardi
GTGCCTTAGTTGTTTTGAAAAGAAATTCTGAGACAGGAGTGACTCTACACAGCAGTGTCTGTCTGGAGTAATAAAACAAAGCTAACTTAACTGAAGCTGCATGTCGTCTTTTACCCTGACAGTCTATCGATAAGGCATCAATAAAGAATCGGATTGATAAGAAGAATCCAAATTGGCACTGGAACTGGTAAAAAGCTGCCGACACTCAGTGCTGCTGTCTGACTGAGTCTCTCACATGTATTGAAGTGACAATACATGTTACAAACAGCATTTTTCAGTTTTTGTATTGTGTAAGAATAAAGAAAAGATATTTTATTATTTTTCACAAGCTACTACAGTCTTTTTGAATTTATGCACCACAAGGGAGATTAATTAAATATATTTTTTAGATGACATTTGTCAATACTGAGGCCTTTACTTTCTTTGGTTGGAATGATGAATACATTTTCCTGCAACACATAAATGTTTATTTCTTATTCTATTGTATGCATCCTGTTGTTTTGACCTCTGACCTCCTCACTACTGGTTGCTTGCAGTGTTACTCATCTGACTGAAGCTGATCCTCTGTTGTTCTCTTTGTACAGTAAGTTGCTCTGGAGGGAAAGAGGATCTAAACACCTGAAGCTGGATGTGATGTCAGATGAATGCTGAGCTGCATCAGCTCACCTGATATAAACCTGCAGCCTGCACACTTCTGCTTCCTCTTCACTGTGTAGTTTCTGGAAGACGGATTTGTAAACTGTGCGAACGGAAACGGTTTACAAATCCGTTTGCGCGGTTGATTCAGTTTATCATGATAAAAAAGAGAAGATGACCATACGCACGTCCCATAAACTTTTTAGCAGGTGCAGGAGTGAAGTAGAGATGAAGTATTAAAGAAAGATACGGCGCACATTGCTGCCACTGTTCCCATATATTTATTGATCTTACAACGTTTCGATAGGTCTTCATCAGGTCACGATCACCATGGCCAATGTATAATTTCAGTAAGTCACATCATAATCATTCGGTTTATCATGGTCAGCATTACAATTCCAGCAGTAGGAGTGAGTGAGGAGGAAGAGGTTTTTGCTGCAGTTCTAACACAGGTGTTACATATGTAAAGCTTAATTAACATATTGGTTCTGATTGGCTGTCTCCCGGCCTACAGCTGAGGAAAACATCGTCACAGTATTCACGGCTATGGTAAATATGAATCAGAGAAAATTACCGGGTTGCAGATTTTGTGTGCCGCTATTGTGTTACCGCAGAGTTTTATGAACGAGCCCCACAGTGGGCAACTACACCACATCTAGGACAAAAACCCTCAAGATGACTGACAGAGAGAAAAATCCTACATGAGGCAATACAGTCTACAAGCACTCAAACACTCAGTAATCATCCCCTTACAACACCTGCCATCATTACATCTAAAGACAGAATTAAAGAAATAGAGAAATTATTCCTTTCACTAGCAACTCAGTAATTCAGTATGACTAAATGGATTTTTATATTTAGCGATTTTAGATTTTAAACTTAATCAAACCCCATGATTACAATCAAAAAGATAAAAAAAAAACAACCTAGAATTTAATCAATGCTTAAACTAGAATTTAATCAATAGTTACCTTTATATCCAAAGTGAGACTAGAATTAAATCAATAACTACCTTCATATTAATTAATGACTACCTTCATATTAATCAATAACCAGAGATGGCAAAAAGACAGTAAAATGTATCTAGATACAAAACACAAATATGTGACCATTAAACTGATCAAAAATAAATTACAAGTTACTGGTGTGAACAAATGGATTTAATTAAAATACATGTAATTTGTATTTTTAAATACAGAAATACATACATTGAAACATTAACATTTGATCCATACATTATAATTGGCATTTGCCTTTAGGTTTCCATTTGAGAACAAGTAATAAATCAAGCATGAAGCTTGCCTTGCATATAAGAAAAAGGAGAAAAAAAAATAAACCTGTTAAATTGTTTGCCTCTTAACGACATCCACAGCAGACAAACAGTCAAAACAGAGCTGCATCTCAAAACTTATGGAAATCATATTGGAACTCCCCATTTCATTTAGTCTTACATATTCTAGAAAAGTAATTTAAGTATTTTAAATACAAAAAATCTACGCCCAAAAGTATCTTGATACAAATTACATTTTGTTTTTTGTCACTCAGGTTAAATACAAATTACAAAATACTCAAAAGTAATTAAAATACGTATTTCAAATACATGTAATTTATCTCTGTCAATGAATACCTTCACTCAGGGCCGTGCACAGACTTTTAGGGGCAGGTGCTCAACTGTAAAAAAAAAAAAAAAAAAGGGCACCCCCGCCCCCCCGGAAACAAAATCCACCACAAGTATCAACTCAATTTAACTTATTATTTTAGAACTTTTAGAACATTTTAAACGTGCATAAAAACTGCATTTAGATGGCTGAGCCCCCCCCCCCCCCCCCCCCCCCCGGTGCACATGCATGCCATCACTGTTCCCCTCTTTAGTCCTGTTTAGTCCTGTTTAGTCCTGTTTAGTCCTCTTTAGTCCTGTTTAGTCCTGTTTAGTCCTGTTTAGTTGTGTGCTAGCTGGTAGCAGTATTTAGCATATTTACAGTTTTATACATTAGCATAAGAATTTGTTGCCCCCTACTAAATACTTTTATACTACAAACACGCATATATGACTGCTGAATGTGCTTTATTTTAGTATCATGAATGCTGTAGGCCTATATGTGCTTTATTTTAGTATCATATTAAATGTGATGATGCCTTTTCATTTCATCATAGGAGGTTGGACACTTGATTCCTATATGGATCGTTTTGATTCTTGTAGCCCTTGTTGTCGATCCATGCATTAATGGTCTTAACATCTGTCTTTGTCATGACACCCTTGCCTTGAAGCTGTTTGGACCATTGCTCTACCATCTTTGTAGAGTGCTGTGAAAAACTTTTTTCAAAAATGTCAAGCCTGGTTCTACTCTTCTGGTTGTTCTGGAAGTTCTTGAAGTTCTTGGTGCTATCCAGCTCACCTCTGACCATTGAACCAAGGATTGTCAGTTTGAACATGCCCACAACATCATCGTTGCTTATGGCAGTAGCCACGCACGTTCGGAACGGCTTTGATTTTGTACTGGGAAACTCTCGATGTACCTCTTTTGGCACATAAACAGTTGGAAGCTCACGGCCATGATATTTGTGCACATCAGGAATTAGGTTGGTATCCAGAGGAGATGAGTTTGTTGCCACTTCAAGCATGGCTGTAGCTAATTTGCTATTCTGGTTCAATTTTCTAGCCTCCAATATACTACTCACTGGTGGTTGGTGATCTGCATTGATGAATTGCCCAATTCCTGGGTTTTGAAGTCTATATTTTATCCAATCTTTGTAGGCTGCTTGGCTTCCAACCTCATTCTGAAGCCGCTTTTTGTTTTCTTTTATGACCTTTTTTCCTACAGCTCCCTCTGCCATATACCAGTCTCCTCCTCTGATTGCTTCAGTCCACACTTTGCGCTTGATGAAAGGCTCCCATTGGCCCGGGTGTCTGTGGAGAGTGTCGGCCTCCACAGATCGGAGGCGATATGCATCCAAAGCAATCTGTTCTTCACTGGCCTTTGGTTTCATGCCTCGTGCCAAGGCATGAAACATGCAGCTCTTGCCTTCGCTGGCTACGATCACTGTCTGGTTATTGATGCGCACATCATAATGGCCGCCTGGGTATTGGGCACTCTTTGGTCTGTAGATCAGTGTCACCGTTTGACTGGCAGGTTTAGTGCTTGGGTTCAGCTCCTGCATTTTGGTAAGTTTGCCATGGCTGTCCTCTGTTAGGATTACAACCTTAGTGCCAGTGGTTTCTGACAGGACTCTGATATCGAGAATGGTACCCGCCGTTGTTGAGTTCCTGATCTTTTCAGCATGTAACTGTGAGTGTTTACCTGCCTCTCCTGCATGTTTAGAATTCAGGTCTACAGGCATGTATGCAATGTATCTGTTGTTCTGTCCAGCTCTGAGTTTTTCCTCTGTTCTGTCACTCTTTAAGTCAGCTCTTACAAAATTGCTGATGATGCCATTTACTTTGCCTTTGACACGAGAAACAATGTGACTGGAGAACTTCTGGTGGAACACTTGTACCAAAGCATTGGCCAATAAAGCACTGATGGTGTCAGCTAAATCCTGCTTGAATTCTTTCAGCATCTCAGTGTCTGAAGCAGACAGTTCATTTACCTTCACTTTCTCTGAAAAACCTTTTTGTTTTTTAAATGTATTCAGCTCTTCATGAAGATTTGAGAAAAACTTGCTGGAGAGGCTGAGCGCTGTATGGGTGGCGTCTCCTGCCAGTGCTACCATGTGGACCTTTTGGATGGTTGAAAGAATTACACGTGTTTTTCCTTTAGCATTTTTTTTAGCTCTGTCAATCACTGTGGACATGGATGAGTTAAGCTTGTTCTGCCAGCCGAGGTCTGCATAGAAAGGCTGTACTGCAGTGTTGCTTAAATCTCTGAAAATGGCCAGCAGTTCACTCTTTCTGTTCTCGTCCTGCAGGAGATCAGAAAATTGTTGTATATCCTCAAGGTGTGAAAGTATAATGGAGTCTACTAATGCAGCCAAGGGCTCTTTTTCCATGTTGGATTTCACGTCATCAACAATTTCCTTTTTCACATCATTTTCGATGCTGTTTAGTATTTGTGTCAGTATTTCCTCTTCTACCTTCCCAAATCCATAGGTAATGATTTCCTCGACCATTTTTTTAGCCGTGTGTTTTACTGCATTCTTCATATTTGTCTTTACGACAACACTTAAACCATCTTTAGCCTGTCTGGACAGAAACTTTGGCATTGACTTCAGCTGTTTGCCAAATCCCTTAATTGCCATTTTAGAACCTTTGAAGCCCTTTGAAACCAGCTTTCCAACTCCAAACCCAATGAGAGATATACCAATAGAAATGGCTTTTTCTATAGCCCATGATTTCCAGCTGAATTCTCCTGTCACCATGGACTCTACGCCATAGATGCAGTCTGATATTCCTTCAGTGATGAGCCCCATGCCGACTTGAGCTAATGCACCAAACGTATATACAGTGAGCAATGCCCCTCCAACAATCTGTAAAACTCCGAGGCAGAACACCAGCAGAGCTTCCCATGGGAAACGAGGCTTTTCTTTCACAGAAAAGACATATTTCAGACCTTGACTGTAGAGATTGTGGGCTTCCGCTTGGAGATCTTCATCAGCACTCGACACCAGGGAGAAAATCGGTGATTTATTGGCAATTGCATCCTTCCCTCCTTTTATTTCCTCCAGTTTTTGGATGGCCTCACAGATGTTTTTATCAAAGTAACTTAACATGGTGCACTTGGTTGTGAACTGTTTTTCAAGGCTGGTTAGGTCACTGTTGGCTGAGTTTGGAGATGACATTTTTACCAACTGCAGACAGATCATGGATTCCTCACTGAGGTACTTCAGAGACTCCTGTGCCTTCCTTAGATCATCTCTGGCCTTAGTGAGGTAATCTGCCTTCTTCTGCTTTATACTACAGTACGCATGATTGTAAAAAGCTATGGCTGCCCAACTTTCATCTTGTTTCATGGCTTTTTCAAATAGCCTGCTGCTGACATCCCATTGTTTTTCACTCAGTGCGATATTCCCAAACTTGATGTAGTGATAAATGCTAGAGCACGGTGAAGTCTGGTTTTGAGACTGACTTTTTGCCAGAGACAAATCAGCTTTCAGGCTCTTTTGTAATTCATTTCTGTTCAACTGCTCAATTTCTTCTGATTTAGTTTGCAGCCATATTCCCCAGAATTCATTCATGATGGAAACAACAGCTCTTCTTTCAAGGTCATCTGTGTTGCTGTGGATGTCCTGAAGAGTTTTGCAGTACTCTGAAAACAGATCCTCCCGCAGTCTCAACTCAGCGATGTCGTTCGTCATGTGATTTATCTTTTCTGCTGCAAGTCTATCCCTTGTGCTCTTAGCTTCCTCCAGAGAAGACACTGTCCCGAAGGACTGCTGCAGATGATCGGTGGACACGATTAGCTGAGCAGATCCAGGTTTACCTTTGCGTGCGGTCCGGCCAAAAGCCTGAAGTTCCACTCTTGTGTTCTCAGAAAGGAAGGAGAGGATCACAAATAATCCTCCATTGTTGTTTACCTCTTTGGAAACTTTTATGTCTGTGCCACGCCCGGCAAGGTTTGTGGCAACAATGACATCACCAGGAAGCAGTTCCTTGTCTGTTTTGCTTAAACTGTCTTTGTCATTGCGGCAGTAGAGAATGATTTCACCTGGGATGCTGCTTTTCAGCTCTTCGTAGATCTCTTTGGCTTTGTTGATAGTTTCACAGATCACCAGGGCTGCTCTTCCATTTCTGTATGAATTTGTGGAAATTTGAGCCATAACCACACGTTTTATTTCAGATTTCCACTCTTCAGCTGACGTCTTCAGAGGAGCTTTGATCTCAAATAACTTCTTCCTGTTGAATGTTGGCATTTTGCAGGCAGAGAGATTTGGATATAGGTCCCGCAAAAACAGAATGTCTGTTTTGCTCCCAAGTGTCCCCGTTGTTCCATATATTTTCCCATGGTACTTTTCAAAAAAGGAGATGTTGGAAATATAGTTTGTCACTGTTGAAATTGTGCTCAGTTTGATTTGGTGTTTAATCTCAACAAACTGCTGCAGACCATCACCCCATTTCTTATTCAGTTCTACAATACCAGTGGATCTGAAGTCCACCGGACAGACACTGTCATTTTCTACAACATATTCCCGTCCTTGCTTCAGTCTCATTGCCAGAGATGCATTCTGGACCCACACTGACACTTTCGTCTCTATCAGATTTCTCAGGAATCCAGGGATGCTGATTTTGTCTTTATTGTTTGTACATGGGGTGTACTGGATCTTCTCCGATATTAATTCTACAAAGGGTTTGATGACAGTTTCTTCTGAATCATAGAGAGGACAACACAAGCCTTCTTCCAAAACAAGGAATGTAAGGTCTGGAATGTCCTGGTTGCTGTATGGGCTGGACTTTCTAAGACAGAGCAATCCGTTGTCATCTAAAGTGTAAACAGTGAAACCATAGGGGACATAGTCCTCAATTTCACTGAAAAAATCCACCACAGCATCCTGACTCACAGTTTTCAGTTTGGTAAGAAGTTCATCCTTTTCACTTCTATAGAAATTCTCTGTAAATCCTTCTGGCACAATGTTGGATTCTTCAGCAATATGTAAAATGTCCATTGGATCATTAATTTCAGTTTCCTCTGTGTCAATTGAGTCAAATATGGCCTTGAAGAATGAAGCAGAGGGACCCTGTACAAATGTCTGGTGTCCTGTAGACAGGAAGCCGTACTGGCTGACCTGGCCCCAGATCATGGTCAGAATAATGTTCAGGTGCTGCATGGAGACCATGGGGCTGGACAGGTAGGTCAGCTGCACTCCCTGGTCCAGCAGCAACGAGTCCACTTCATCGATGATGATGCACTGATAGCTGCGATCAGGCCTCACATCCTTCATCTCAAATATCTGGCGAAGGTGATCTGCAGCGAAGGCTTCGATAGTTCCGTAGACCACATCCTTCTGGTAGCATTCTTTTCGATCTTCATCTTCAGTTTTATTTGTGTTTGTGTCAGCTGTGATGTCAAAGTACAAGTAGAAGTTGGTCCATTCTTCTGCATCTCTTTGACATAACACAGAAGAGCTGGACACCACATCCACTTTTTCACCCCTAAGCGCACGCAGCACTGCAAACATTGCTATGACACAAGACTTCCCTTCTCCAGTGCCCATCTCCAGCAGTTTTCCAGTGTCAGACAAGGCCAAGAGGCACCAGCTTATCATTTGAGTGGCTCGGGGCCACCACTTCCTTTCAGCCATGCGAAGGTGCACAGCGTTGCATAAGACTGCCAGGATCTCCTGAAGGTCTTCTGTGTCCGTGCTGTGACTCAGATTCCTGGCTCGCTGTACATCTGTGTGGTTTGCAATTTCACCGGTTTTAATCAGGTTTGTTACATGATTTACTACATAGTATGATTTCCTCAGTGTTGGTTCATCAATGTCTTTCATCTGCCTTATTTCATCAAAAAGAGTGTCAATGCTTTTTATTTTCTCAGCTTTGAGGCTCTTTTCTAAATTCTGGATCAGATTCTCGGTTCCAGATGAATCTAAGAGCTGATGGACAGATTGGTTGTCCTCATCTGTCCACTTGGAAGAAACCTGATATGTTGCCATTAAATGTAAAATCTTCATGATGGAAATACAGCCTTCATCATGATGGTGATCACTTAACGCTCCAAGGAGGTTTAAGGCCTCTACTGGTGACCAAAGTCTTTGTTCCTCAAGATTTGAAACCATCTGGAAGACTTCTTTTGTAGTAGTTGATGCTTGGAATTGCACTGCATAGGCAAATAAAATCTCCAAACACCATTTGCCTGCAGGAGATGCCCTGTTTTTATCAGCTTCTGTTTCTCTAGTAAGCACTCTCAGCAGATTCTCAAGAAAGGTCAGAACAAAGACCTCATTAGAAGGAAATCCCTTTCCAGTCATTTTCTGTGAGATGGTGACGATTTTATTGCCAGTTTGTGTGTCATTGTTCATGTTGGTGTGGAGCACCTGAAAAAGAGCCTTAATAAACCCCTGTCTCAGTTCCATGTCCTCACTGTGAAATTTACCCATGAGGCTTTGCAGGATCTCTGCAGCAAACACCAGGGCATCATTGTCCTTGAGCCTTGAAAGTTCCAGATTATGGGAAGCACTGAGACTTCTTTCTTCAATGATAAATCCACGACTCGGCAGAGGGTTTCCTGTTTCCATCATCTCTAAGCTGTACTGAAAGTAATCCGAGACAAAGTCATCCATGGTACCAAACACAATGTCTGCTTTATAGACATCCCTGTGTAATGCATTCATTTTCTTCATGTTTGTGTTGAGAGAAATTCCAAGGTGCTTGTAGAAGTCAGACCACTCCTTAGTTTGCTGCTCTGAGTGAACGTCAGAGCTTAGTACAATGTCCAGTTTGTTTCCCATGCAGACTTGTGTGGCTGCAAACATGGCTGTGACACATGGGTCCTCTTCCACACCAACCAGTTCTAGCGCTCCACTCTTCTCAGTCAGCACCAACGCACACCACCACAGCATCTGCTTCACTGTGGGCCACCAGCCTTTTGTGTCAAAAACTGCTTTGCAGAGCTGGGACAGAACGTTCTGGATGTCCTCTGTGTTCAAGTTTACACATTTAAAGGAGTCTTTCATAAATGGTGCATCTTTTGGGGCATTTTCTGAATATTGCAGGACACCAGTGGTAATGTTTTTTATCATATCAATCACAGCATCATCCAAATTCCAGAACATTTTTAATTCTGCTACAGCTGCAGCTACACTGCTCTCATCTTGCTTTCTGAGAGACTTTTGGAAATCCTGTTGGAATCTGTCAGGTCCAGCAAAGTCAAGAGCCTGGATGAGAGAGCGTCCAGAGTCATCTGTCCACTCTGGTGATATGTCATACACTTGTACGAACATAAGGACTTTAGTTATTAGAGCATCCTCTGTATATTTCTGTGACAGCACTTTGAGCAGAGCCACTGCCTCTGTTGGAGTCCATTGGTTTTTTTGCACAAGCCTGAGGAGAATTTCAGTGGATTCTGAGTGGGTTTCTTTGCCATTTAGATGTGTGAGTGTGGATAAGAGAAGCTTCAAGCACTGGATTTCCATCTTTAATATGAACACAGAGGCTCTCTCAACTGTATTCTGCAGTGATGGTATGAGGTTACCGAGGAATTCTATCAGAAAGAGATCCTCAGTGGAAAGTTCATCCTCAGCCCAGTTTTTGGCTATGAGGGCTGCATCAGTGTCAGAGCTGCCATAGTCAGTGAAAAAGTGCATAAGGTTCAGATAAAGGGCTTGAGTCAGCAGGAAACTCTCACAAACATTACATGCTGATTGGCTGATGGACCCCAGCAGGGACTGCGCATGATTGGAGATGCTTTGCAGGGAAACTCCCTCAGATATCTCCAGAGACAGAGCACACAGCTCTGTGATGAACACTTGAGTGTGCTGCAGAGTGCTGAGGGATGGAAGAGCACCGATCCATTCATCAAACAGAAGTTTGTCCAGGGCCGACAGGACGTTCCCCAGCTGATCAGCTGTCAGCTGAGTGAGGCTGAGCTTTGGAACTGGGATGCTGCATTTGGATGAGAGGATTTCTAGAAGCTCATCACTGTCACTGCCTGATTCATAGTTTGCCTCAAACTCATTCAGATGGCTTATTAGTACGTTTCGCTTGGATTGATATTCCTCTGAAATGTCGCTGCTCAGTTGTTGTTTCTCATTCTGCTCTTCGGCTTGTTGGTGTGACTCTTGTAGTCTTTGATTCAGTTCTTCTTGTCTCCTCTTTCGCTCCTCTTCTCTTCTCCTCTCCTCCTCTCTCCTCTGTCTCTCCTCTTCTCTTCTCTCCACCTCTCTCCTCTGTCTCTCCTCTTCTCTTCTCCTCTCCTCTCTCCTCTGTCTCTCCTCTTCTCTTCTCCGCTCCTCCTCTCTCCTCATATTCTCTTGCTCCCTGAATGGCTCATTGAAGCAACCTTCACACTCGTAAAAATTATTGTGGCCAACTGGTCTGTAGTATTCACCTCCATTGAACACATGTACATACCGCCCATGAATAGTACTTTGGTATAAATCTGAGAAGGATTTGCATGGAGGCAGGACTTCATCACACTTGCAGCATCTCAGGCTGTCGCCCATGTTGCTTTCTGATGGTGCGTTCCCCATTTTTGAAGAATTCTTCAGCAGCTAAGCAGTGATTTTCATGTGCAACCTGTTTTCCTGAAAGATAAAAAATATAAATTTTAATGTCTTTGTTATAACAATCAACTTCTGACAGGAACTCCTGCTGCTGTTTTGATTGTTGGTTGCTAGAAATGGAGAGTAGCCTATTAACAATTATGGTGACAATTATGTAAGTAACAATTTCAATCAATACAAGATTGCATTTCTTTAAATTTTATATTTTGACATTACTTTCAGAAGTAAATTACTTTCAGTGTTATGAACCGCCCCTGGTCCTGAGAAGTTCATATCTCTGAGGTTCTATAGTATTTTAAAATATGGAATTCAAAATATATATTAACCAAAATATGAAAAGAGTCTATCAATACAATGGATAACATGGGACTAATTATCTTAAATTAATACTGGCAGGAGCGTACATGGATTATTTTTGGCAACAACTAAATTAAATATTGGTAATTTTTTGGCATTACTTGAATTAAAAATTGTCAACTAAATACACTTAGTGAATCTGCTGTCATTGTGCCTCATTCATGAAACGTGTACAATCAGATTTGATTGTAAACTGTGCCTTTGATTGTTTCCACAACAACAACATTCATATTCATTCACTCGCAGATATTAGGCTGGTGCTGAATTCGCAGAAAACAAAGTTTGTGTTTTTTTCTAGAGCCAGAAACATTGACTATAATAACATCCTCATCACCACCATGAACAGGGATACCATTGAGAGAGTTAATGAGTATAAATACCTTGGAATTTGGCTTGATGATAAACTGTTATTTAAGTATCATATTGACAATCTTGTCAAAAAATTGAGACAGAAACTGTGCTTTTTATATAGAAACAGACCATACTTCCCAGTGTTCTGCAGAAAGAGGATAGTGGAAACAGTATTTCTTTATGTTCTTGACTACAGGCAGAGACACAAATTGACACGGTGGAAGATCGCATTCAAAATGCGGAACAGGTGCTAAGCAAGATGATAAAAGTGATAAATCAACAAGAAAATAAACTACTCGACCAAGAAGGGAGATCTCGGCGGGAGAATTTAAGGATACATAACGTTCCCGAAGGAGTGGAGGGGTCGTCTATCGGTCGGCTATCCCGCTCCGCCTGGGGAACGGTTGGAGGACCGAGACAGCGGGGGATGGAGGGGGAGCGAGAGAGGAATATCAAGAAGAGACTGCGAGCTTTCAGAAGACGGCCCTCATCCCCTCCAGGAGAGCTATAAGTTCTGACTAACTTTAAAAGTGTTGGTAAGCAAAACAGAATCGAATCTAGACGGTGCCATATTATTTCATTTTACGTTTCTTCTTTGCATTCATTCCTTTTTCCCCAGAGGCTTTCCCCCACAGCTAGACGTTTCCTCTAGCTCAGCCCAGGGTCATCTACTAGAGACCCCAGCCTTGGAACCACACCTTTTTTACCTATTTTTTCATTTGCGTTTCTTTGTTCTGGTTTGTTCAGGGAGTAGACTGTTAAGTTTTATTTTGCAAATTTCAATGATACATTGACAGTTAAATACACATGGCTACAGATAAAGTAAAATGTATTTCTTTTAATGTCAATGGGCTGTTGAATCCATCTGAAATGAAGAAAGAACAAGCCCATGTAGTATATTTACAGGAAACTCATTTAAATGATAACGAGCATGAAAAACTAAGGAGAATGGGTTTCACTCATTTATTTTTCTCTTCATATAAATCAGGACATAGGAGGGGAGTTGCTATTCTCATCTCAAGCAAGCTAAATTTTGAAAGAGTATTTGAAATGGGAGATAAGGAGGGCAGATTTATTTTAGTGAGGGGAAATATAGATGGGAATTCAGTTACTCTATTGAATGTATATGCACCCCCAGGAAGTGATATTAGTTTCTTCCAGAAAATCAGTAATATTATGGTAATGGAAACGGAAGGTCTTTTGATTTGTGGGGGAGATTTAAATATACACTTACAACCAAAGTTAGACTCTTCCAGTAGAAAAATCCATGATACAAAGTCCCTACATAAGAAAGTTAACACACTTTTTGAGGATGTCGGTCTAATTGACATATGGAGAGACCTTTTCCCCAACAGAAGGGATTACACTCACTATTCTGCTCCTCATTCTCTATATACAAAAATAGACTATTTCATAACGTTTGGAAAAGATAAAGATAAAATAAGCACCTGTGGAATTGGGACAATAGATTTAAGCGACCATGCACCTATATATTTATCTGTTGATTTTAACCTGCGACCAAGAAATAATACATGGAAGCTAAATTCAAGTCTACTTAATGATAACTATTTCAAGGAACAAATTAAACAAGAAATTAGTCTTTACGTAGAGTTCAATGATAATGGAGAGGTCTCACCCCCCATTTCATGGGATACTCTGAAGGCTGTTTTAAGGGGGGAAATTATAGCAATATCTGCACAAGAAAAAAGTAAGGAATACAACATTAGAGGAATTACAAAACAAGCTGAAGGAACTAGAAAGAAAACATAAATTGTGTTTGGCGCAGGATACACTAGAGGAAATTAGAAAAATTAGGAGCAAAATTAATAGTTTGGCTACACAGGAAATCAAGAAAAATGTAATGTTTCTGAAACAGAGACCCTATGAAAGTGGATCTAAGTCTATGAAAATATTGGCATGGAAACTAAAAAAAAAGATAGCAGAAAATACAATTCATAGAATTAGGGATCCAAGAACAAAAGTGATAAAGGATAAATTGAGTGAAATTCAAGAAGCTTTTGAAGTATTTTACAAAACTCTGTATTCTAAAGTTCCAGGGGGCAGTGTAACTCAAATTGACACCTACCTGAATTACCCACTTTAAACGAAGAACAAAATAGAACGATGACTGCTGACATAACTGAAGATGAATTAAGAACTGCAATTAGTAGGCTTAAATTAAACCAGTCACCAGGATCGGATGGTTATACGGCAGAGTGGTATAAGGAATTTAAAAATGAGTTGACACCTGTTATACTCTCCACACTGAACTGGGCTTTAAAAAAGGCACAAACACCACCCAGCTGGAAGGAGGCGATAATCTCAGCTATACCAAAAGAAGGCAAGGATAAAACGGAATGTGGGTCATTTAGACCAATATCTGTTCTTAATGTAGATTATAGACTATTTACTTCCATCATGGCCAGACGATAAGAAGAGTTCCTACCCACACTGATACATAATGATCAAACAGGTTTTATACGACAACGCCAAACACAAGACAGTATACGAAGGACACTACACATTATAGATTATATACAAAAAGTTAGTTCTACATAGGTTTGGTTTACATGACACAATTATTAAAACTATACAAGCACTGTATGACAATCCCACTGCTAGGATTAAAATCAATGGATATTTATCAAATAGTTTTACCGTAGAAAGGGGATCGAGACAGGGTTGTGCATGGTCACCGCTACTCTTTGCATTATATTTGGAACCATTAGCTCAATACATCAGACAAAATGAAGATATCAGGGCAATTACTATTAAAGGGGCGGAGCATAAATTGGCCTGTTACACGGACGACATTTTGATCTATCTAGGGCAACCAACATACTCCTTACCTAAACTGATGCAATCATTTGAACAATATGGTCAATTATCAGGATACAAGATCAACATAGGTAAAACCCAATTACTTACATATAACTATAGCCCACTAGGAGAAATTGAAAGCAGGTACCAGGGGCGGAAATCACGGGGGGGACAGGGGGGTCCGGACCCCCCCTTCCTGGGACTAACAGAGAGTTGTCCCCCTCAATATATCATTGTAAACATAACTATATAATTTTAAATAATATAATAATATGCATTGAAAGCACTTGTGCTAATTATAGACGCAAAACAATGCGTTTTTAAGTTTCGAAAGATTGAGTCCCCCCCTCATAGGCCTCACAGTGGTTTGGTCCACTGCCTACCTGCCTCCCCGAACCCCCACACACACACATTAGCCCTCGGTACGAGTGTGTGTGGAGGATCTCTGGAAGTGTGTCAGTGGTGGCTGACCTCCAGTAAGTAGCTGAGGTTAACTTAAAACAAAGGATGTGTCAGACATTTTTCTTTACTTCTACCACTCAGTAGAATAAAACACATTCACAGTTGTAATCAGACTACATTTTGTTCCGTTACCTCGCGGTTGAATCTCGTGCGTCAGCGTGTTGGTACGGAGCCGCGTCTCCTAATGCATGTGTGTGTATGGAGGCAGGAGGTCTGTCCACTATTAAAATCATCATAACTCACTGAATTTTCGACCGATTTTCAAGCGGTTTGGTTTGTTACAAATGCCAGACATGTATTTATGATACAGGATACTTGGTTAAATTAAAATGCGGGATTTCATACCAAAATACTTTATCTTTTGTAGATGGTAACAGTAATATTTCTATAATATAATATTTAAGATTAACTTACCCTATGTAATTAGGTTCTAAGTATATTATTTTTTTCTTACTGCATGTAAAATGGCTGCCACTATGTTATTTTGTTCATAATTTTGGAAATAAATGAAGACTTAATTAATAAAAAAGACATAATTACAACAAACATTATGTTAAATATAAGTAAGTTTCTGGCAGGCTTCATAGCGTTCTGGACTTTTACACATTGACAGCAAAACATTAGAGATCTGCTTTTTCGGGAAAACAAAATCTAATTAGGCATATATTAGCTTTAGTTCAGTTAATGGGTGTTGCATCTCACCTACTACTGTAAATAACCTGCATGCTGTGTGTGTGTGGGGTGTGTGTGTGTGTGTGTGTGTGTGTGTGTGTGTGTGTCTATTTGTCAGCCAGCCAGGTCAGTTAAAATGGCAGAGAAAAGAAAAACAGACATCCGATCATTTTTCAGTGCACCGAAACGCCAAGTAGAAAGACCCCAGTAATATCAAAGGCAATTTGATAAAATAAGATCATAAGAAAGGAATGAAGTGCTTATGGAAATGTTTCATAATGGACCTCTATATACATTTAATACAACAGTACTTTAGGCGGCACCTTTGGTGTCCCCTTCAGGAATTGCTCTTGAGAAATTTTTCTGTTTATTGTCCCCCCCCAACAGTGAAATGAAATATCCGCCCTTGGCAGGTACTCCTTGGCATGGCAAACAGAATCTTTCAAATATTTAGGCATCAACATACCAAAGGATCTTGCAAAACTATCAGGATGCAATTATCTACCTATACATAAAAAAATTAAGGAAGACATAGCAAGATGGAACCTAATTCCTTTCTTTAGTTTCAGCTCAAGAATTGAATCCATTAAAATGAATATACTGCCCAGACTGTTATATTTATTTCAGACCCTACCGATAGAGCTTAACCAAAACCAATTCAATGAATGGGACAAAATGCTATCAAGGTATATATGGCAAGGTAAAAGACCTAGGGTTCGTCTCAAAACATTGCAACTAACCAAAGAAAAGGGGGGATGGGGCCTACCTTCTCTTAGAGATTATTATCTTGCAGCACAGATGAGAGCTATGATATGCTGGTGCAACCCATCATATGATGCTCAATGGAAAAACATTGAAGAGGGAATACCCTCCATTCCCATACAGGCAATCCTAGCTGATAATAATCTACAAAGTTACATAAACACTATTGATAACCCATGGGTGAAATGGACTCTTAAAATATGGAAAATTATTATAAAAGAATACAAACTAGAGGGAGATATTGTAATTCTTAAATGGTGTGCATACGACTCAGATTTTACTCCTAATAAACTGGATACTAGATTTAAGGACTGGACAGCTAAAGGAATAACAGCTCTATGCAATGTCATGGAAGAAGGAACACTGCCCAGTTTTGAAATGCTTAAAGAGAAATACTTATTAGAAAAACAAGACTTCTATCGGTATCTGCACATGCGGCATTATATTAATATGAAGGTGAAAAATGTAACTGAGGCAGGTACATGTTTGATGTGAAGTGTTTAGGAAAGCATATAATTCAGATAGATGGTAGGATTATTTCATGTATATATAAGGGTCTGTTAAATCTTAAAACACATTCAACTGCATATATTAAAACAAAATGGGAAAATGAAGGAGGGATAACTATATCTGAGGAAGAATGGACAGAATCCAATTAAATAAAGTCAGCGCAATTAATATATGCAACAGTAACTTTAATCCATTAATAATATGGTCAATTAAGTAGCCTACCTGCTATATCTCCGATATAATAAGTTATCATGGAAAACAACGTGATTCTACTGGTCTGTAAACACGTCGCCCTGAACAGCACTTCTTACTGTCCGTTCATTCAAAAATAACCGTTTTCAGTTTTTTATTGGGATTTTCATTTATATATTTGTCCATATCGGGATCCTGTAGGAATGGTGACTCCCTGTTTCCAGAGAGTTGATTGGTCAGGAGGCCTTTCATACGTTTTGATCCGAAACCCTGAACTGAAGCAGGTTAGCCGCGCAGCATCCGTTACCATGGTGATCTACCCCGGTTAGACGTGAACCACCTTCGTGAGACCGAAAAGCCAGGGATAAACCCAAAGCTAGCTCGCTAACCCCAAATCCTGCTTCGTAGTGCAGACCCCAGGAAGTGCTCAGCCGCAACAAAGCCTGACAACATCCGAAATCCAAATCTAACCCAGAAACAAAGATTCAAAACACTTACCGACCGACTGCTGTCTCCTCTGTCCTAGATCCGAGCTTGTTCTGCTTTGGAGCTCAGTTCAATCTCTCTTTTTAAGTGTTTAGTGAAAGCCACGCCCCTTTCAGATTTCCACAACAAAGCAGCAGATAGAGGGCGTGACCCATGTCAGCTGACCCACCTATCGAAACTCAGAGAGTGAAACCAAGTGCTCAGCCAAATCCTGTTTATTATCTGAGAGAAAATGGAAAGTACATAGAAAGTAGCAGTCACAACAACATTATCTTCATTCTTTCACAGTAAAAAGAGGAGAAAGTGTTGGCCCATCATATTTTGGAAAGGCGGACGGAACAGAGAGTTTACAGGCTGATCCAGGAGCAGCCGATAACTATCATACTGAAATATGTAGGCTGTAACACAAAGGTCATTCAATAATCAAACTTTCTCCACGATTCAGCAACAACAGTGCTCACACATAAAGCCTATAAATTATTATTTATTTTACATATGGAATCGGTATGTATTTTTTATAGTTATGGCTCTTGTAGCCTAAATAAAAGTTTAAATGGTATAATATCATTGGGGTGTTTAGGACTACTCATTAGTCCATGATGAATATTTATAATTGAAACCAAACGAATGTAGAAAAGAAAGAAGGAGAGCATGGAGAGATGGATCATGTCCATGGATCATGGACAAGCACTGGCACATATTTATTTATAAGGCCCTGATTGGGAGATTACCTCCTTTTCAAATCTTTTAATCTGGAGCACTGGGCCCTACCAGACTCGTTCTTCCAACAACCTCATGCTTCAGGTTCCTAGAGTCAATTCTGAACTTGGAAAAACTGCTTTTAGCTACTGTGCTCCTTACTCTTGGAATAACTTACAAAACCTGTTAAAAGTTGAAACACGATACCTGTGAGTCTGTTTAGTGTTCTTATCTCGTCTCAAGAGGAATCTAACCGTACCTGTTTTAAACAGCCTGTTGATACCTGTTCTTTACCTTCCACTTTGTGTTTGTTTGTGTATATTTGCATGTATGCCTCCCAAGTTTCTGTGGATTGTGTATGTAGTTGTGACATAATGTGTCTGTTTTATATATACATATATAATATATGTACATTATATTTAGATAATGTTGTTTTTAATTACTCATTGTAATTCTCGGCACCATTGTAAATGAGGAACCCATCCTCAATGTGTCTCCCGAGATTTAAATAAAGGTTGAATGAAAAATAATGTTTTTCGTATTTTAATTTCTTCTTTTGTGCAATCAATCACCCACCATGTCCAATCAATCACCCACCATGTCCAATCAATCACCCACCATGTCCAGACATCCTTGGCTGATGAAAACAGGAAAAATTGGGAGGGGTGGCCTCATTAAGAAAAACAGAGTCTCCCTGACTTAGCCACGTTTCCATTAACATGAAAAACTTAAACTAAAAGTTATTAGACAGAATAAAATCAGGGCATATAAATGACTTATTTGACAGCGACCTAATGTTCAAAAGACCAAAACGAATATCAGTCGGAGCTGGTGGACACCGGGAAAGGCTTAATGTAAATGAGATTGTAATTGTTAATGCGTGAGTTTCTATGACAGGGATGCAGACAGAATGTGCGATGGGGAGTTGCCAGGTATGTAAAAAATTTTTGATATTAGTAGATAACATTTGCGCTCCTAGTGTGCTCAGGGGTAATCCGTCTGGGCGATAAAAGACATCACGATGCCAGAAGACAACGAAGTTATCCACATAACCTACGTTATTAGTGTGGCACCAGTCCATTATTATTATTATTTATTATTCAATTATCCCTGTGTCCTGTAGGGACCGGGTAGCAACTGGTAATTATGGGGTCGGTACTGGCAATAATAGAAGAAACTGAATTCTACCTCCTGGGAGAGGTAACTGTCATTACTGTCCACAGCAGTAAATCTGTTTCAGAGTTCGTGTTCTTTTCATGTATTTGTGTGAGATCATGTTGGTCTACTAGATTTTCTGCCATTTTGAATTTTCTTGAAAACATATTTTTGCAGACTCCTCCTAGACCGTTGAGGTAATCATCTCCAAATTTGGAATGCATCATCTCTGGACTCCCATGATTAAAATTTGTCAAAATATTTTTGATATTCCATACCGTTTTGATATAATTGGCTTCCAAAATTTGATCAAATGTTGTGGGCGGGGTCTACTCATGAACACATTGTGCTATCTTCACCAAATTTGGTACACTTGTACAGGCATCCACTCTGAAGTAATGTGCTGCATTTGGTGTCATTTCGCCAATAGGGGGCGCAACAGCACGCTTTTAAATTTTAAATGACCATAACTCAGTGACTATAAATCGTAGATTCAAAATTATTTTTTCTCTGGATTCCTTGGGTGAAGATGTATCTTTCTGAGGCAATCGTCTCCAAATTTGGTATGCATCATCTCTGGGCTTCCATGTTTAAAAGATATCAAAAGATTTTTGGAACTCCATATCATTTGGCAGCTATAGGACAATCAATTTTAGGGTGTGGCACATATTTGACAAAATGAAGAATGAATGAATGAATAGGTGGTGCTATAGCAACATCATAACTTTAAATGGCCATACACATCCACTGTATTTGTATCTCTGTCACTGTGTACAGTACAAACTCCATTCAAATGCTCAGTATTGCATACTGACCAACCCTCCCTAAGCTCATAATGATGACATGTACACTTTATGAGTTATAAAACATGTTAGTAGCTCCCTTCACTTCCATTTTGTTATAGTTTCTCTCCTAAATGTATCAGGATCGCAGAGAGCAAACATGCCACAGGGATCAAACTTGCACATTGGTCCACATCTCACATTCACCCCACAGGTCATCAGCTGCTTGTAGCTATATTTTAAATATGTTTCCATTAAAAAGCTTCTTCAGACTGGGGCTAAGAAAGGTCTAAGAGTGTGCTTAGCTCGGGGGTGATAAGCCTGACTTATACCTTGGACTAGACTTCAGATTACTTTGATATTTATCAAATTTTAAAGTTTACTTAAAGTTTAAACAACATCTTATAAATTCCTGATACAGCTCCTCTGCCATTAGTTATCTTGCTAAACAGATGATCCCAGTCAGACTTATATAATGGGTTTCCATTAATGGCGAGTACTTTACCAACTACAGATTTCATTTGTAAATATGACAAAAACATGCTGTCTGGTAAGTTAAAACTTTCTTTCAGTGCTGAAAATACTGAATGAACTATCTTTATATACCTGCCCAAGGGATGTAAGTTTACTTAAAGTTTAATTATATTATTATTAATATATTTGCTTTGCCTTGGGAATCACGTTTTGTAATAATCGTAAAAATAAAAAAAAATTAAAAAAAACACTGTGTCTGTAAGCTAACCATATACTAGATAACTAGTGTTATCTAAGTTATTGTATTGCATTTATTTTGAAAGGTTTATTTTATATTTAATTATTAATACATTTCAACTTAATTATTTGGATCATTATATAAATAATAATTATTGTTATAATCAAACAAATTTTGAGGAAAACAGAGTATACTGGGTCTTTCAGAGCACATCTTGGCATGTGAGTTTTCACTGTTGTTTTTTGTGTGCATTACACTTATTTATTTATTTATTCTATTTGTATTTATTAACAGAGCTAGGAGGTCTCACACATAGTTGCCCCCCCCCTTTTTTTTTTACTAAATGAATGTGTACATGTATTGTGAGTGTATTGTCAGGTGTTGCTGCAAGCTGTCATATGCAATTGCCCTTTTAGGGATTAATAAAGTTGTCTTGAATCTTGAATCATTATTATATCACTAGTAATATTATTATTATTATTATTATTATTATTATTATTATTATTATTATCATTATCATTATTATTATTATTATCATCATTATGATTCTTGTATAATTATAAGATTTTATTTGGTCAGTCCCCCAGAGTAATTTTAGTTCATACTGTAACTGTTGTGTCGGGACGTTTTGGAGAGACATGACAAGCTAATGCTGAGTTGTTACCTGCTACTGATACTGCCGTTTTGGTCCGGTATTAAAAGATGATAAAACAACCACTGTAGCCCATTTACTGCCCACAGCCCGAGAGACTGAACTCATCACCTAAAACTTGGGGTTACACTAGTATACTATTAAACACTCCACTCCAGCAAACTCCTAAAATGATTTTGAGTGATTTCCTCAACAGTGCCAAACCATTCAAAGCCTTGTAAATAATTAATAATGTTTTAAAATCCACCCTGAAAGCAAATGGTAACCAGTGTAAGGCTGAAACACGGGTGATGAGTGATCTCACATTTATCTTTGTTAGCAGCCTAGCAGCTGCATTTTGGACCACTTGTGGTAATGCCACATGGCCTGAACATAGCCAAGCCTGTCTGACCAGTCTGACCAGTCTGTACCAGGCCCGGTACCAGGGCCCGGTACCAGGGCAAATCAATAGAGGGGGCATTTGATTTACTTGGGCCCACAAAAGCCCCATGTTGGATGCACATATAACAAACACAAGCAACATGTGCAGCACCACTGTGTGCACACTGAACTACACAGCATGCGTAACGTTTGCGTATCCGAACTTGTTGCGGCCCAGTTGCAGCACGGCAGTTTGAGCTGCTGCAGCAGCGCCGTTATCGTTCCGCCCGCGGTCGGCCCGTTCTGTTGCGCGTATCTACATTTTAACTATGGGTAAGTGAACACACTTATCTAGTTTAATATAGGCCTGTAGTTGGATAAAAGAGAAGGATCAAGTCCAGGTTTTTTCAAAAGGGGCTGGACGCTAGCTGTTTTAAAGTAATCAGGAACACATCCGGAGGTGAGGGACTGATTTACAATAGAGAGTAGGCTAGTGCCAATGACAGGTAAGACCTCTTTGAGAAATTTGGGAGGGATAATATCAAAGGAACTGGACGACAGACGCATGTGAGATACCGTATCAACGAGAGACTGTAGGGAAACAGGCACAAACTCAGTCAGCAGATTGGAAAATCGGGACAAGAAGATAGAGGCAGGATGTTTGCTCTGATACCATTGATCTTGCCAACAAAAAATGATAAGAAATTTTCACAGTCAACTGAGGAAGAGGCAGAAACAACAGAAGGGGCTGGATTTACATGATGATTAATGGTGTTGAATAGAAACCTGGGATTATGCTTGTTGGCAGTGATTAATTCGGCAAAATAGGCAGCTCTGGCATCCTTGATAAATTGATTTAGCCTAGTCCATAGATCTTTCATGTAGCGATAGTTCACATTAAGTAACATATATCATTAAAATGGTTTACCAAATCATTTATGTTTGTGAGCTGAGGAAGGCTACTGCACCGGTCAGTGAAGATATCTGAAAATGTAGTGGCAGACTGGTCATTAAGGATGCGAGAGCGTATAGTGACCGGCAGTGACTGGAACACAGACTGAAAAAGAATACATTTATGATCAGATACAAAATCAAACATGGAGAGGGAGTTTATACGCAGACCAAGGGTAAACACCAAGTCAAGAGTGTGACCACAGTTATGTGTGGAACCAGAAACATGTTGGATACGATTGAACGAGTCGGCGATATTTAAGAATTCAGTGGCAAAGGAGTCCGAGGGATCATCAATGTGCATAATAAAATCACCAACAATCATAATCCTATCATGATTCAGAACAACAGAAGATAAGAGCTCTGAAAATTCAATCAAAAAACACTATTTGGTTTCGGGGGACGATAAATGACCAGGCAACATACTGGGTTATCACAGTCAACTTTAAAATTAAGGGATTCGAAACTATGGAAGAGATCTGCACTGATAGAAATACACTTAAGGTGTTTTTTGTAGACCACCGCCAGGCCCTCCGCCATGCCCTGTGGACCGAGGGGAGTTCAGAAAACAATAATCTGGTGGACAAAGCTCAAGAGGACAGCAGTCACCTGATCTAAGACCAGTCTCTGTCAGAAATAGAAAGTCTAGGTTTCTGGATGTGATTAAATCATTTAGAACATGATACTTGTTAGATATAGATCTTGAATTAATCAATGCAAAATTAACCAAGGAGAGAGGCTGGGCTGTGGCAGTGTGTGCAGAGACAGTGGGATGGAGGGGGATTGGTATTAAATGTGATGATAATACAGAATGCTTGGGATATTTAGTATTTAATCTGGGAGTAATCCTATCAGGAATGGTAGACAGCTGAATAGGCCTGTCACTCTTAATCAAGTCATCTTTCACAGCTGATAGAGGCATTCCCAGCCTGGGCTGAGAGACTCTGATCTGTGGAAACAAGGCATCGCAGGCTGTGAAAGATTGTTGTGTTGGTATGCCGGTAGGGGGAGCTAGTGAGCGAGATGGAGAATGTCAGAGGCAGCGAAGAAGAGTTCAGTGACCGGTGTAGTGTCCAGGCGTGCGGCTGGACTAATTAGTCACGGGCGTGTGGCGGTGGAGATTGCATGGAGAGTGTTTGCAGCTAGAGGTGGTGATCGCTGGGGAAATGGAGAAACAGCGGCACAGGCCCAAACACCGGGCCTGCTGCAGCGGATCAGCCTCCGGTAAGCAGGTTAGATAGCCGTGGTGTCAGCTGGTTGGCGTGGCGGTAGTTTAGTCCAAATAAAAACACCCTAAGGCGTCTGCCCGCTCTGGCCACTCGAAACGGTTTTCAAATTGTCCTTTACATCACTCTAAGCGCTACACGACGTGTCAGAGCAGTTCTGAGACTTCCTCATATCTTTCCAGTGAAGTAAGGTGTGACGTGTCAAGTTAATTTTATGTGTATAGCATATTTCATACACAGGTAAGCTCAATGTGCTTCACATTAAAAGACAAAAATAGTGACAATAACCACATAAGGAAATACAATACACATATACACTACTACTACAGTACACATTTTATCTCCAGTGTAGAATCTCAGGCTTGTTTCAGTAGAGACTTTTTGTTGGGATCTAGCAGCACTGTTTGTTACTGTGCTATCTTTCTCTTTTAGTTAAATCTGTGTTTAATTTGAGAGTGTTTTGTTTGGTGCTGAGTAGTTTAGCAGAAACTAGCTTAGGTGAAACCATTTAAATTTCAAAGTGTTTGGCCAGTTGGTGTTCAAGTTGTTGTTAATTGCTGGGAGTGGCTTGAGCTCCACTGGTGAACCGGTACTCATTGTCCCAGTCATTCTGCAGAGTCAGCCACTTGTTGTCAGCCTCTGCACACAAAGACTTCATGCGCACACAGACTAGGGAGTCTATCTGCAGGCACATACAGACTAGGGAGTCTATCTGCAGGCGCACAAAGACTAGGGAGTCTATCTGCAGGCACACAAAGACTAGGGAGTCTATCTGCAGGCGCACAAAGACTAGGGAGTCTATCTGCAGGCGCACAAAGACTAGGGATCAATTGAGGGTAGGCCAGAAAATAGGGACACATGGCTAGTGTTGCCTAGGGTTGTCTTATAACTTCACTACCTTTCCTACTTCTGCTTTCCTGTCTGCTAATATTTTGGGCCTTCCGGGTTGACGGCTAAAAACGGAACGTGGGAAGTCAGAAAGTAACGGGAGTAGAGCAAACGCATTGTTGATTTTGTTATTTTCATAGGATTTGTTGACAGTAAGCAATGCATTAAAAAACACCGGCCTTATCCTTTAATATATCGGAAACTACAACAGACCAAAGACTGAAAAGGTAACATTAGACCTGAATGAGGCACTTTAAGCAGAACTATACAGTTTGTGTGATGCAGCTGTATGCGTAGCAATGTCACTGTGCCATCGTTTGGCTTCAGGAGACTTGGATTACGCTGCAGAGCTGTAATTGTTTTGGAGCTGTAATTTTTTTGGAGTAATTTTATGGATATATTTTGCCCTTTTTGGAACGGACCGACTGACTTCAGTTGTTTTGGAGCGGTTGTGCTGTGTGTTAACATGGACTAACAGACTTCACCTGTGTTTCAACATGAGGGGGAGGACAGACTGACTGAATGTTCATTTTTGGGCGAACTACTCCTTTAAAGACTTCACATCATCTACGTTGAACTCACTTTGAATTAATCCACACATCTCTATCTTCATTCCTTTGAAACTCTTTATTAGTATTTCTTCCATAGAACTTTTTTCAGTGTGTACAATGCAGTGATTGATCTTAATTGTTGAACCAATCAAACATATAGGGTTATACATTAACACATTAATATTCAAGCATAACACTAACACATACACAAACACACAGCTTAGCCCTCAGACACAGATGAAATCAAAGACAATAGATTGAATGAAGTAGACGGATGATGTAAGAACCTTTCCTAATGTTCTTAGCAGCCGTAGAGCCGGTTGATCCTCTGGATGTCGATGCGGGACATGCCCTGCCTCTGGCCGATCTGGACCCTGGGGTTGGGGATGGGGGTGATGCTGTCCCTCCCGTACTGGACGGAGAAGGCTGTTCTCCCATAGTGCATGATGGAGGAGTAGTCGTAGGGAGTGCCTAGGTTGTTGGTGCGCTGCCTGTGGAAGTTGTAGGCCATCCGCGGGTCGATGTTCTCCCAGTTGATGCGGACGTACTGGTCGCGGTCGCTCCTGGTCTGCTCGTGCTGGAAGCCCAGAGCGTGGTTGATCTCGTGCTGGATGATGCCGTGGTAGAGGCAGCCCTGCTTGTTGAGAGAGAGGACCTGCATGCCTCCCGTTTTGCCCAGAGACGAGAAGCAGCCGTCTCTGTTCTCGATGCTGATGAAGTCGCGCTGGTTCGTACGGGGAACGAAGCGGATGCAGGTGCTGCTGTGGAAGGACTTCATGGCCCTGTCGATCTTCTGCTTGTCCCAGCTGGAGAATACGCCGCTCATTGTGAAGGGGATGGTCACCATGCCGTTGGAGGCTTTCCTCCACAGGCAGCTGTTGCTCCAACACGTCATGGCGTTTCTGGTTCTGGGTGCCACCAAGTCACCCTCCAGCAGGATCTCACTGGAGCCGTTGTTGGAGGCCAAGATCCTGGTGCCGATGTCTACAGCGTCGGCCTCGGGGTCGTCAACTTGGGCCTCGGGGTCGTCAACTTGGACCTCTGACCCGCTTCCTTCCTCCATGAAAGGAAGAGCCCGGGAGAGGCCGAGCAGCAGCAGCAGGAGGCCCAGAGAGGGATTCATCTTCAGGTTTTTGTCTGGTAGCTTCTGGGCTCTGAGCTTCTCTGCAAATGTCCTGGAGATGCTGTGGAGAGACTCCTTGCAGCTTGATGCTTGAGTCTGCTCAGTCCTGCTCTTTTATACTCTTCTTAACAGGTGTGTCTGCTGGAGGATTAAGGGTTGGGGTCCAGACTGCTAGGCCTAAATAAACCTCTGAAGGGAGGACGCCACGGACAAACCCACAGTTTCAACATGGTTTCTTATTTCTGCTCATTAAAAGGATGACGAGGGCTGGTTTACAGGGACATATTTATCTAAACACCTGATGATGAATGCTTAAAGAACAATGAAGGAAAAAGAACACATTAAGGTTTCCTTTAAATGATTAAGACCATTTATGAAGTATCAGACTGGAGAGGAGTGTAGAAACTGGTCATCCATGTCAGAGTCACTGAGAGCTGCACTACAATACTGAACGGACATTCACTGTGAATTTTTTCAGGACTTTGTTAATGGCTGCTGGGTTTTTGATGGAAGGTTTTTGTGTTCAGGTAAGAGCAAACCACAAAATGGAGAGAAACATGTTCAGTGAAAAAGATTTTCCATCACTGCAGAAGACTGACTCCAGGATGGAGACCGGTGATAGATATTTGATATTTCATGTTGCAACACACCAATACTCTGTTCAGTGTTGGATGCTCACAACACAAACATTTTCACTTTAAAACTTGACTTTCCCTGAAATATTGCCCATAGTTATGAGGTGTGTCCTTTTTCTAGACTTGTAGCAGTGGATCACACTCAAAAACACAGTCCATGAACTAAATGACTTCCAACATCTTTCATTAATGATGGCGCCATACAGTCTGTTTAATCTACAGACTGTGTTTTTGAGTCCGAACCAATGCTCCAAGTCTTGAATGATCCTACTTGGTTTCACACAACCAAATAAAGTTCATGTAACAGTGGATCTGGTTGAACGCGCTGGTGTTGCCTCTCTGTTTCTTTTCTGTACGTGATCTGTTTATCTCTTTGTTGACAATATTCTCTTTTTGGCAACATCCGTTCTGTTAAGTCATGATTAATCATGATGCATTATATATAGTCCCTCATTGATTCTTTGACTTAAGTCTACAGAGCGATCCAACTCAGGTGAGTTTGGCATTTTGAAACAACACAGTACTGGACAGTAATAACCATCAATACTAATGGGAAGCCATACTAAGAGGATGGCCTGGTACCGTGTATGGGTAGGATATAATGCATGGCAAATATAGTTTAAATCAGTAGTCTAAATAATTGATTCAGATGAATGTGGCGTTGTGTCTGTGTATGGTTGTGCTCTGTGTGATCACACGAGCACAACCATGCACAAGATGAATGAACATCAAACACAGTAATTCAGCCTTTTTCGGTCCTTTTACTGTCTTCTCTCTTGAAGGCATGATTTCCAAGCATGACTGCATTTACTGAACCAGCCACAGTATCAGAAGAACACAAGACATGCTCTGGTCTATCAGCTCCCATCAAACTGGCCAGAGTAGGTATTAGGGTTATTCTTTGACTTTATTCTAGACTTCATCATTTAAAGAAATGTGATAAAAAAAAAAGACTGAAATCATAATTCTAACATTCATGCCTTGGATGACAATTGAAATAAGTTTTAGCTTTTGATATAGCAAAGAAAATTGTGATATTTTGTATGTAATAACCTTTTCTAAAGGAGTTGCTCGGTCTTCAATGGGCAAACCTATTGTTTCAACATTTATGTTTGTAATTCCTGCTCATTTAAGGTACAACCAGGGTTGGTTAACAGGATGGAACATTTTTACCTGAACACCTTATGTTGTGGTGAACCATTTCTTAAAGACTTTACATCATCTACATTAAACTCACTCCAAATTAACCAGCACATTTATATCTTCATTCCTTTGGAACTCTTTGTTAGTATTTCTTCCTTAGAGCTTATTTCAGTGTGTACAGTTCATGGATTATGTTATTGATTGATCTTACTTAGGTGTGTTGAACCAATCAAACATAGTGGGTTATACAATAAGACATCAATACTCAAGCATAATAGTGATGTAAGAACCCTTTCTAATTTTCTTAGCAGCCACAGAGCAGGTTGATCCTCAGGATGTTGAGGTGGGACATGGTTTCATGAATGAAATGAAACCACCTGAGCAGGGAAAATCATTCTGTGGTTGAACTGTTCACCACTCTGCATATGCAGCTGGTGACGGGCATTGCGTTGTTTTAAGAGGTCAGGAGCAAAAAAGGTTGCAATCCAGTGCTGTGGATGACTGTATATTACATGTTGTTTATGTTTATATGATAGTTGTACATCCTCCTCCAGGGTCCCAGGTTTGATCCCCCGTAATCCCAAGTTGCTCTACCCTGTTTGAAGTGTCCGTGAGCAAGACTCTGAATCCCTACCGGTCTCACCAGAGCGGTGGAATGTTGTAGCAGTGGCCATTTGCCCTCAACTCCGATGACCAGGATTCCATTCACAAATAATTCCAAGAAGACTTCTACCATGAGGGAAGTTTAAATTTGTAGATATTTTTTCTTATTTAACCATGGCCAAAGCCTTTCCCTAACCATAACCAAGTTCTTTTAGTTGTGGAACCTTAACCGTAACTTTAACGGAAACCTTTAGAAAAGTTTTTTTGCTTGACTAAACCTGACAGCTGTGAAAATGACGCGTTCAATTCTTTCTATTGTCACATAATCCAATTTGTGGTGGAGGAATGTAATCTTGACATAAGTTGAGTTTGTCTCATGAGATCATGTTGCATCAGCTCAAACCTCCAACCAGGACAGTCAATAAAGACATATTTCATGTTGCAACACACCAATACTCCAGTTCTGGATGCTCACAATGCACATTTTCACTTTCAAACTCAGAAAAGACATTCCTTTGAAACTCTTTATTAGTATTTCTTCCATAGAGCTTATTTCAGTGTGTACAATGAATTGTTTGTGTTGTTGATTGGTCTTAATTAGGTGTGTTGAACCAATCAAACTTATACACTAAGAAATCAATACTCAAGCAATAGTAACACACGCACAAACACAGCTTAGCCCTCAGACACAGATGAAATCAAAGACAATAGATTTAATGAAGTAGACGGATGATGTAAGAACCTTTCCTAATGTTCTTAGCAGCCGTAGAGCCGGTTGATCCTCTGGATGTCGATGCGGGACATGCCCTGCCTCTGGCCGATCTGGACCCTGGGGTTGGGGATGGGGGTGATGCTGTCCCTCCCGTACTGGACGGAGAAGGCTGTTCTCCCATAGTGCATGATGGAGGAGTAGTCGTAGGGAGTGCCTAGGTTGTTGGTGCGCTGCCTGTGGAAGTTGTAGGCCATCCGCGGGTCGATGTTCTCCCAGTTGATGCGGACGTACTGGTCGCGGTCGCTCCTGGTCTGCTCGTGCTGGAAGCCCAGAGCGTGGTTGATCTCGTGCTGGATGATGCCGTGGTAGAGGCAGCCCTGCTTGTTGAGAGAGAGGACCTGCATGCCTCCCGTTTTGCCCAGAGACGAGAAGCAGCCGTCTCTGTTCTCGATGCTGATGAAGTCGCGCTGGTTCGTACGGGGAACGAAGCGGATGCAGGTGCTGCTGTGGAAGGACTTCATGGCCCTGTCGATCTTCTGCTTGTCCCAGCTGGAGAAGACGCCGCTCATTGTGAAGGGGATGGTCACCATGCCGTTGGAGGCTTTCCTCCACAGGCAGCTGTTGCTCCAACACGTCATGGCGTTTCTGGTTCTGGGTGCCACCAAGTCACCCTCCAGCAGGATCTCACTGGAGCCGTTGTTGGAGGCCAAGATCCTGGTGCCGATGTCTACAGCGTCGGCCTCGGGGTCGTCAACTTGGGCCTCGGGGTCGTCAACTTGGACCTCTGACCCGCTTCCTTCCTCCATGAAAGGAAGAGCCCGGGAGAGGCCGAGCAGCAGCAGCAGGAGGCCCAGAGAGGGATTCATCTTCAGGTTTTTGTCTGGTAGCTTCTGGGCTCTGAGCTTCTCTGCAAATGTCCTGGAGATGCTGTGGAGAGACTCCTTGCAGCTTGATGCTTGAGTCTGCTCAGTCCTGCTCTTTTATACTCTTCTTAACAGGTGTGTCTGCTGGAGGATTAAGGGTTGGGGTCCAGACTGCTAGGCCTAAATAAACCTCTGAAGGGAGGACGCCACGGACAAACCCATAGTTTCAACATGGTTTCTTATTTCTGCTCATTAAAAGGATGACGAGGGCTGGTTTACAGGGACATATTTATCTAAACACCTGATGACGAATGCTTAAAGAACAATGAAGGAAAAAGAACACATTAAGGTTTCCTTTAAATGATTAAGACCATTTATGAAGTATCAGACCGGAGAGGAGTGTAGAAACTGGTCATCCATGTCAGAGTCACTGAGAGCTGCACTACAATACTGAACGGACATTCACTGTGAATTTTTTCAGGACTTTGTTAATGGCTGCTGGGCTTTTGATGGAAGGTTTTTGTGTTCAGGTAAGAGCAAACCACAAAATGGAGAGAAACATGTTCAGTCAAAAAGATTTTCCATCACTGCAGAAGACTGACTCCAGGATGGAGACTGGTCATAGATATTTGATATTTCATGTTGCAACACACCAATACTCTGTTCAGTGTTGGATGCTCACAACACAAACATTTTCACTTTAAAACTTGACTTTCCCTGAAATATTGCCCATAGTTATGAGGTGTGTCCTTTTTCTAGACTTGTAGCAGTGGATCACACTCAAAAACACAGTCCATGAACTAAATGACTTCTAACATCTTTCATTAATGATGGCGCCATACAGTCTGTTTAATCTACAGACTGTGTTTTTGAGTCCGAACCAATGCTCCAAGTCTTGAATGATCCTACTTGGTTTCACACATCCAAATAAAGTTCATGTAACAGTGGATCTGGTTGAACGCGCTGGTGTTGCCTCTCTGTTTCCTTTCTGTACGTGATCTGTTTATCTCTTTGTTGACAATATTCTCTTTTTGGCAACATCCGTTCTGTTAAGTCATGATTAATCATGATGCATTATATATAGTCCCTCATTGATTCTTTGACTTAAGTCTACAGAGCGATCAAACTCAGGTGAGCTTGGCATTTTGAAACAACACAGTACTGGACAGTAATAACCATCAATACTAATGGGAAGCCATACTAAGGGGATGGCCTGGTACCGTGTATGGGTAGGATATAATGCATGGCAAATATAGTTTAAATCAGTAGTCTAAATAATTGATTCAGATGAATGTGGCGTTGTGTCTGTGTATGGTTGTGCTCTGTGTGATCACACGAGCACAACCATGCACACCATGCACAAGATGAATGAACAACAAACACAGTAATTACGTTTTTTTTTATTGCCAAGACACATTTCTTGAAATTATGCTCCATTTCCCAAAACTCTAAACACAAATGCATAACTGCACACTCATCTTCACAAACTTCAAACTTCCATGTCAAAACCAAACTCTCCACTCAAAACCATGTAATCTTACATCTAAACCAAACTTTGCCTTCAGACATCACACAAAAGCCATCAAATACACACACACTACAAAATATCCATTACACACTGGTGAGATCAATTCACAACACTACCGTAAAAACCTGTTACTGCAATGAATAATGGAGCTTATGTTTTCCCCCAGAACAACCTCTTTACATGATGAACACAATATAAACACACAACACATGTATACATTTTCAAAATTTTTAATTTTTCAATGTACTGTCTGGGTCAGGCCAGAGATTCTCATCAGCATCACATCACAAAACAAATGAACTGACCCACGACCCTTTGATCTGTCTATCCTGAGCTTCTGATTGGTGTGTGAACAATTTTGACTCTTAGTGTTTCCACCTGGGGAATTGTGTGTTAATTGGGTTCGAGTTGTGATGACTTGAGTTAATGATATTGAATGCCAGTGCTTTCTAAATGAGCACATGCTGCAGCCGGTGATATATGAAGGGATTTGTGTGTAGAGTTTTTCACAAAAAGTTCAACAAATCTGAATCATGTGTGGAAACAGGGGAATAGTGTTTATAGTTTTGGGAAATGGGTCTGTCTTTTGGTAGATGGCGTCATGGTTTGGGATGTTTAGTTAATAGGCCCAGTTATAGTGTGTAAGAGATCGAGAAAAACTATAAGCCTTTTTCGGTCCTTTTACTGTCTTCTCTCTTGAAGGCATGATTTCCAAGCATGACTGCATTTACTGAACCAGCCACAGTATCAGAAGAACACAAGACATGCTCTGGTCTATCAGCTCCCATCAAACTGGCCAGAGTAGATATTAGGGTTATTCTTTGACTTTATTCTAGACTTCATCATTTAAAGAAATGTGATAAAAAAAAATAAAAAAAGACTGAAATCATAATTCTAACATTCATACCTTGGATGACAATTGAAATAAGTTTTAGCTTTTGATATATCAAAGAAAATTGTGATATTTTGTATGTAATAACCTTTTCTAAAGGAGTTACTCGGTCTTCAATGGGCAAACCTATTGTTTCAACATTTATGTTTGTAATTCCTGCTCATTTAAGGTACAACCAGGGTTGGTTAACAGGATGGAACATTTTTACCTGAACACCTTATGTTGTGGTGAACCATTTCTTAAAGACTTTACATCATCTACATTAAACTCACTCCAAATTAACCAGCACATTTATATCTTCATTCCTTTGGAACTCTTTGTTAGTATTTCTTCCATAGAGCTTATTTCAGTGTGTACAGTTCATGGATTATGTTATTGATTGATCTTACTTAGGTGTGTTGAACCAATCAAACATAGTGGGTTATACAATAAGACATCAATACTCAAGCATAATAGTGATGTAAGAACCCTTTCTAATTTTCTTAGCAGCAACAGAGCAGGTTGATCCTCAGGATGTTGAGGTGGGACATGGTTTCATGAATGAAATGAAACCACCTGAGCAGGGAAAATCATTCTGTGGTTGAACTGTTCACTGTTCACTGTTCACTGTTGAACTGTTTATATGATAGTTCCTCCTCCAGGGTCCCAGGTTTGATCCCCCGTAATCCCAAGTTGCTCTACCCTGTTTGAAGTGTCCGTGAGCAAGACTCTGAATCCCTACCGGTCTCACCACAGCGGTGGAATGTTGTAGCAGTGGCCATTTGCCCTCAACTCCAATGACCAGGATTCGAATCACAAATAATTCCAAGAAGACTTCTACCATGAGAGAAGTTTAAATGTGTAGATATTTTTTCTTATTTAACCATGGCCAAAGCCTTTCCCTAACCATAACCAAGTTCTTTTAGTTGTGGAACCTTAACCGTAACTTTAATGGAAACCTTTAGAAAAGTTTTTTTGCTTGACTAAACCTGACAGCTGTGAAAATGACGCGTTCAATTCTTGCTATTGTCACATAATCCAATTTGTGGTGGAGGAATGTAATCTTGACATAAGTTGAGTTTGTCTCATGAGATCATGTTGCATCAGCTCAAACCTCCAACCAGGACAGTCAATAAAGACATATTTCATGTTGCAACACACCAATACTCCAGTTCTGGACGCTCACAATGCACATTTTCACTTTCAAACTCAGAAAAGACATTCCTTTGAAACTCTTTATTAGTATTTCTTCCATTGAGCTTATTTCAGTGTGTACAATGAATTGTTTGTGTTGTTGATTGGTCTTAATTAGGTGTGTTGAACCAATCAAACTCATACACTAAGAAATCAATACTCAAGCATAGTAACACACACACAAACACAGCTTAGCCCTCAGACACAGATGAAATCAAAGACAATAGATTTAATGAAGTAGACGGATGATGTAAGAACCTTTCCTAATGTTCTTAGCAGCCGTAGAGCCGGTTGATCCTCTGGATGTCGATGCGGGACATGCCCTGCCTCTGGCCGATCTGGACCCTGGGGTTGGGGATGGGGGTGATGCTGTCCCTCCCGTACTGGACGGAGAAGGCTGTTCTCCCATAGTGCATGATGGAGGAGTAGTCGTAGGGAGTGCCTAGGTTGTTGGTGCGCTGCCTGTGGAAGTTGTAGGCCATCCGCGGGTCGATGTTCTCCCAGTTGATGCGGACGTACTGGTCGCGGTCGCTCCTGGTCTGCTCGTGCTGGAAGCCCAGAGCGTGGTTGATCTCGTGCTGGATGATGCCGTGGTAGAGGCAGCCCTGCTTGTTGAGAGAGAGGACCTGCATGCCTCCCGTTTTGCCCAGAGACGAGAAGCAGCCGTCTCTGTTCTCGATGCTGATGAAGTCGCGCTGGTTCGTACGGGGAACGAAGCGGATGCAGGTGCTGCTGTGGAAGGACTTCATGGCCCTGTCGATCTTCTGCTTGTCCCAGCTGGAGAAGACGCCGCTCATTGTGAAGGGGATGGTCACCATGCCGTTGGAGGCTTTCCTCCACAGGCAGCTGTTGCTCCAACACGTCATGGCGTTTCTGGTTCTGGGTGCCACCAAGTCACCCTCCAGCAGGATCTCACTGGAGCCGTTGTTGGAGGCCAAGATCCTGGTGCCGATGTCTACAGCGTCGGCCTCGGGGTCGTCAACTTGGGCCTCGGGGTCGTCAACTTGGACCTCTGACCCGCTTCCTTCCTCCATGAAAGGAAGAGCCCGGGAGAGGCCGAGCAGCAGCAGCAGGAGGCCCAGAGAGGGATTCATCTTCAGGTTTTTGTCTGGTAGCTTCTGGGCTCTGAGCTTCTCTGCAAATGTCCTGGAGATGCTGTGGAGAGACTCCTTGCAGCTTGATGCTTGAGTCTGCTCAGTCCTGCTCTTTTATACTCTTCTTAACAGGTATGTCTGCTGGAGGATTAAGGGTTGGGGTCCAGACTGCTAGGCCTAAATAAACCTCTGAAGGGAGGACGCCACGGACAAACCCATAGTTTCAACATGGTTTGTTATTTCTGCTCATTAAAAGGATGACGAGGGCTGGTTTACAGGGACATATTTATCTAAACACCTGATGATGAATGCTTAAAGAACAATGAAGGAAAAAGAACACATTAAGGTTTCCTTTAAATGATTAAGACCATTTATGAAGTATCAGACCGGAGAGGAGTGTACAAACTGGTCATCCATGTCAGAGTCACTAAGAGCTGCACTACAATACTGAACGGACATTCACTGTTCATTTTTTCAGGACTTTGTTAATGGCTGCTGGGTTTTTGATGGAAGGTTTTTGTGTTCAGGTAAGAGCAAACCACAAAATGGAGAGAAACATGTTCAGTGAAAAAGATTTTCCATCACTGCAGAAGACTGACTCCAGGATGGAGACTGGTGATAGATATTTGATATTTCATGTTGCAACACACCAATACTCTGTTCAGTGTTGGATGCTCACAACACAAACATTTTCACTTTAAAACTTGACTTTCCCTGAAATATTGCCCATAGTTATGAGGTGTGTCCTTTTTCTAGACTTGTAGCAGTGGATCACACTCAAAAACACAGTTCATGAACTAAATGACTTCTAACATCTTTCATTAATGATGGCGCCATACAGTCTGTTTAATCTACAGACTGTGTTTTTGAGTCCGAACCAATGCTCCAAGTCTTGAATGATCCTACTTGGTTTCACACAACCAAATAAAGTTCATGTAACAGTGGATCTGGTTGAACGCGCTGGTGCTGCCTCTCTGTTTCCTTTCTGTACGTGATCTGTTTATCTCTTTGTTGACAATATTCTCTTTTTGGCAACATCCATTCTGTTAAGTCATGATTAATCATGATGCATTATATATAGTCCCTCATTGATTCTTTGACTTAAGTCTACAGAGCGATCCAACTCAGGTGAGTTTGGCATTTTGAAACAACACAGTACTGGACAGTAATAACCATCAATACTAATGGGAAGCCATACTAAGAGGATGGCCTGGTACCGTGTATGGGTAGGATATAATGCATGGCAAATATAGTTTAAATCAGTAGTCTAAATAATTGATTCAGATGAATGTGGCGTTGTGTCTGTGTATGGTTGTGCTCTGTGTGATCACACGAGCACAACCATGCACACCATGCACAAGATGAATGAACAACAAACACAGTAATTACGTTTTTTTTTTTATTGCCAAGACACATTTCTTGAAATTATGCTCCATTTCCCAAAACTCTAAACACAAATGCATAACTGCACACTCATCTTCACAAACTTCAAACTTCCATGTCAAAACCAAACTCTCCACTCAAAACCATGTAATCTTACATCTAAACCAAACTTTGCCTTCAGACATCACACAAAAGCCATCAAATACACACACACTACAAAACAGTCTTTACACACTGGTGAGATCAATTCACAACACTACCGTAAAAACCTGTTACTGCAATGAATAATGGAGCTTATGTTTTCCCCCAGAACAACCTCTTTACATGATGAACACAATATAAACACACAACACATGTATACATTTTCAAAATTTTTAATTTTTCAATGTACTGTCTGGGTCAGGCCAGAGATTCTCATCAGCATCACATCACAAAACAAATGAACTGACCCACGACCCTTTGATCTGTCTATCCTGAGCTTCTGATTGGTGTGTGAACAATTTTGACTCTTAGTGTTTCCACCTGGGGAATTGTGTGTTAATTGGGTTCGAGCTGTGATGACTTGAGTTAATGATATTGAATGCCAGTGCTTTCTAAATGAGCACATGGTGCAGCCGGTGATATATGAAGGGATTTGTGTGTAGAGTTTTTCACAAAAAGTTCAACAAATCTGAATCATGTGTGGAAACAGGGGAATAGTGTTTATAGTTTTGGGAAATGGGTCTGTCTTTTGGTAGATGGCGTCATGGTTTGGGATGTTTAGTTAATAGGCCCAGTTATAGTGTGTAAGAGATCGAGAAAAACTGTAAGCCTTTTTCGGTCCTTTTACTGTCTTCTCTCTTGAAGGCATGATTTCCAAGCATGACTGCATTTACTGAACCAGCCACAGTATCAGAAGAACACAAGACATGCTCTGGTCTATCAGCTCCCATCAAACTGGCCAGAGTAGGTATTAGGGTTATTCTTTGACTTTATTCTAGACTTCATCATTTAAAGAAATGTGATAAAAAAAAATAAAAAAAGACTGAAATCATAATTCTAACATTCATACCTTGGATGACAATTGAAATAAGTTTTAGCTTTTGATATATCAAAGAAAATTGTGATATTTTGTATGTAATAACCTTTTCTAAAGGAGTTGCTCGGTCTTCAATGGGCAAACCTATTGTTTCAACATTTATGTTTGTAATTCCTGCTCATTTAAGGTACAACCAGGGTTGGTTAACAGGATGGAACATTTTTACCTGAACACCTTATGTTGTGGTGAACCATTTCTTAAAGACTTTACATCATCTACATTAAACTCACTCCAAATTAACCAGCACATTTATATCTTCATTCCTTTGGAACTCTTTGTTAGTATTTCTTCCATAGAGCTTATTTCAGTGTGTACAGTTCATGGATTATGTTATTGATTGATCTTACTTAGGTGTGTTGAACCAATCAAACATAGTGGGTTATACAATAAGACATCAATACTCAAGCATAATAGTGATGTAAGAACCCTTTCTAATTTTCTTAGCAGCAACAGAGCAGGTTGATCCTCAGGATGTTGAGGTGGGACATGGTTTCATGAATGAAATGAAACCACCTGAGCAGGGAAAATCATTCTTTGGTTGAACTGTTCACTGTTCACTGTTCACTGTTGAACTGTTTATATGATAGTTCCTCCTCCAGGGTCCCAGGTTTGATCCCCCGTAATCCCAAGTTGCTCTACCCTGTTTGAAGTGTCCGTGAGCAAGACTCTGAATCCCTACCGGTCTCACCAGAGCGGTGGAATGTTGTAGCAGTGGCCATTTGCCCTCAACTCCAATGACCAGGATTCGAATCACAAATAATTCCAAGAAGACTTCTACCATGAGGGAAGTTTAAATGTGTAGATATTTTTTCTTATTTAACCATGGCCAAAGCCTTTCCCTAACCATAACCAAGTTCTTTTAGTTGTGGAACCTTAACCGTAACTTTAATGGAAACCTTTAGAAAAGTTTTTTTGCTTGACTAAACCTGACAGCTGTGAAAATGACGCGTTCAATTCTTGCTATTGTCACATAATCCAATTTGTGGTGGAGGAATGTAATCTTGACATAAGTTGAGTTTGTCTCATGAGATCATGTTGCATCAGCTCAAACCTCCAACCAGGACAGTCAATAAAGACATATTTCATGTTGCAACACACCAATACTCCAGTTCTGGACGCTCACAATGCACATTTTCACTTTCAAACTCAGAAAAGACATTCCTTTGAAACTCTTTATTAGTATTTCTTCCATTGAGCTTATTTGAGTGTGTACAATGAATTGTTTGTGTTGTTGATTGGTCTTAATTAGGTGTGTTGAACCAATCAAACTCATACACTAAGAAATCAATACTCAAGCATAGTAACACACACACAAACACAGCTTAGCCCTCAGACACAGATGAAATCAAAGACAATAGATTTAATGAAGTAGACGGATGATGTAAGAACCTTTCCTAATGTTCTTAGCAGCCGTAGAGCCGGTTGATCCTCTGGATGTCGATGCGGGACATGCCCTGCCTCTGGCCGATCTGGACCCTGGGGTTGGGGATGGGGGTGATGCTGTCCCTCCCGTACTGGATGGAGAAGGCTGTTCTCCCATAGTGCATGATGGAGGAGTAGTCGTAGGGAGTGCCTAGGTTGTTGGTGCGCTGCCTGTGGAAGTTGTAGGCCATCCGCGGGTCGATGTTCTCCCAGTTGATGCGGACGTACTGGTCGCGGTCGCTCCTGGTCTGCTCGTGCTGGAAGCCCAGAGCGTGGTTGATCTCGTGCTGGATGATGCCGTGGTAGAGGCAGCCCTGCTTGTTGAGAGAGAGGACCTGCATGCCTCCCGTTTTGCCCAGAGACGAGAAGCAGCCGTCTCTGTTCTCGATGCTGATGAAGTCGCGCTGGTTCGTACGGGGAACGAAGCGGATGCAGGTGCTGCTGTGGAAGGACTTCATGGCCCTGTCGATCTTCTGCTTGTCCCAGCTGGAGAATACGCCGCTCATTGTGAAGGGGATGGTCACCATGCCGTTGGAGGCTTTCCTCCACAGGCAGCTGTTGCTCCAACACGTCATGGCGTTTCTGGTTCTGGGTGCCACCAAGTCACCCTCCAGCAGGATCTCACTGGAGCCGTTGTTGGAGGCCAAGATCCTGGTGCCGATGTCTATAGCGTCGGCCTCGGGGTCGTCAACTTGGGCCTCGGGGTCGTCAACTTGGACCTCTGACCCGCTTCCTTCCTCCATGAAAGGAAGAGCCCGGGAGAGGCCGAGCAGCAGCAGCAGGAGGCCCAGAGAGGGATTCATATTCAGGTTTTTGTCTGGTAGCTTCTGGGCTCTGAGCTTCTCTGCAAATGTCCTGGAGATGCTGTGGAGAGACTCCTTGCAGCTTGATGCTTGAGTCTGCTCAGTCCTGCTCTTTTATACTCTTCTTAACAGGTGTGTCTGCTGGAGGATTAAGGGTTGGGGTCCAGACTGCTAGGCCTAAATAAACCTCTGAAGGGAGGACGCCACGGACAAACCCACAGTTTCAACATGGTTTCTTATTTCTGCTCATTAAAAGGATGACGAGGGCTGGTTTACAGGGACATATTTATCTAAACACCTGATGATGAATGCTTAAAGAACAATGAAGGAAAAAGAACACATTAAGGTTTCCTTTAAATGATTAAGACCATTTATGAAGTATCAGACCGGAGAGGAGTGTACAAACTGGTCATCCATGTCAGAGTCACTGAGAGCTGCACTACAATACTGAACGGACATTCACTGTTCATTTTTTCAGGACTTTGTTAATGGCTGCTGGGTTTTTGATGGAAGGTTTTTGTGTTCAGGTAAGAGCAAACCACAAAATGGAGAGAAACATGTTCAGTGAAAAAGATTTTCCATCACTGCAGAAGACTGACTCCAGGATGGAGACTGGTCATAGATATTTGATATTTCATGTTGCAACACACCAATACTCTGTTCAGTGTTGGATGCTCACAACACAAACATTTTCACTTTAAAACTTGACTTTCCCTGAAATATTGCCCATAGTTATGAGGTGTGTCCTTTTTCTAGACTTGTAGCAGTGGATCACACTCAAAAACACAGTTCATGAACTAAATGACTTCCAACATCTTTCATTAATGATGGCGCCATGTAGTCTGTTTAATCTACAGACTGTGTTTTTGAGTCCGAACCAATGCTCCAAGTCTTGAATGATCCTACTTGGTTTCACACATCCAAATAAAGTTCATGTAACAGTGGATCTGGTTGAACGCGCTGGTGCTGCCTCTCTGTTTCCTTTCTGTACGTGATCTGTTTATCTCTTTGTTGACAATATTCTCTTTTTGGCAACATCCGTTCTGTTAAGTCATGATTAATCATGATGCATTATATATAGTCCCTCATTGATTCTTTGACTTAAGTCTACAGAGCAATCCAACTCAGGTGAGCTTGGCATTTTGAAACAACACAGTACTGGACAGTAATAACCATCAATACTAATGGGAAGCCATACTAAGAGGATGGCCTGGTACCGTGTATGGGTAGGATATAATGCATGGCAAATATAGTTTAAATCAGTAGTCTAAATAATTGATTCAGATGAATGTGGCGTTGTGTCTGTGTATGGTTGTGCTCTGTGTGATCACACGGAACATTTTTACCTGAACACCTTATGTTGTGGTGAACCATTTCTCAAAGACTTTACATCATCTACATTAAACTCACTCGAAATTAACCAGCACATTTATATCTTCATTCCTTTGGAACCCTTTGTTAGTATTTCTTCCATAGAGCTTATTTCAGTGTGTACAGTTCATTGATTATGTTTCTGATTGATCTTACTTAGGTGTGTTGAACCAATCAAACATAGTGGGTTATACAATAAGACATCAATACTCAAGCATAATAGTGATGTAAGAACCCTTTCTAATTTTCTTAGCAGCCACAGAGCAGGTTGATCCTCAGGATGTTGAGGTGGGACATGGTTTCATGAATGAAATGAAACCACCTGAGCAGGGAAAATCATTCTGTGTTTGAACTGTTCACCACTCTGCATATGCAGCTGGTGACGGGCATTGCGTTGTTTTAAGAGGTCAGGAGCAAAAAAGGTTGCAATCCAGTGCTGTGGATGACTGTATATTACATGTTGTTTATGTTTATATGATAGTTGTACATCCTCCTCCAGGGTCCCAGGTTTGATCCCCCGTAATCCCAAGTTGCTCTACCCTGTTTGAAGTGTCCGTGAGCAAGACTCTGAATCCCTACCGGTCTCACCAGAGCGGTGGAATGTTGTAGCAGTGGCCATTTGCCCTCAACTCCGATGACCAGGATTCCATTCACAAATAATTCCAAGAAGACTTCTACCATGAGGGAAGTTTAAATTTGTAGATATTTTTTCTTATTTAACCATGGCCAAAGCCTTTCCCTAACCATAACCAAGTTCTTTTAGTTGTGGAACCTTAACCGTAACTTTAACGGAAACCTTTAGAAAAGTTTTTTTGCTTGACTAAACCTGACAGCTGTGAAAATGACGCGTTCAATTCTTTCTATTGTCACATAATCCAATTTGTGGTGGAGGAATGTAATCTTGACATAAGTTGAGTTTGTCTCATGAGATCATGTTGCATCAGCTCAAACCTCCAACCAGGACAGTCAATAAAGACATATTTCATGTTGCAACACACCAATACTCCAGTTCTGGATGCTCACAATGCACATTTTCACTTTCAAACTCAGAAAAGACATTCCTTTGAAACTCTTTATTAGTATTTCTTCCATAGAGCTTATTTCAGTGTGTACAATGAATTGTTTGTGTTGTTGATTGGTCTTAATTAGGTGTGTTGAACCAATCAAACTTATACACTAAGAAATCAATACTCAAGCAATAGTAACACACGCACAAACACAGCTTAGCCCTCAGACACAGATGAAATCAAAGACAATAGATTTAATGAAGTAGACGGATGATGTAAGAACCTTTCCTAATGTTCTTAGCAGCCGTAGAGCCGGTTGATCCTCTGGATGTCGATGCGGGACATGCCCTGCCTCTGGCCGATCTGGACCCTGGGGTTGGGGATGGGGGTGATGCTGTCCCTCCCGTACTGGACGGAGAAGGCTGTTCTCCCATAGTGCATGATGGAGGAGTAGTCGTAGGGAGTGCCTAGGTTGTTGGTGCGCTGCCTGTGGAAGTTGTAGGCCATCCGCGGGTCGATGTTCTCCCAGTTGATGCGGACGTACTGGTCGCGGTCGCTCCTGGTCTGCTCGTGCTGGAAGCCCAGAGCGTGGTTGATCTCGTGCTGGATGATGCCGTGGTAGAGGCAGCCCTGCTTGTTGAGAGAGAGGACCTGCATGCCTCCCGTTTTGCCCAGAGACGAGAAGCAGCCGTCTCTGTTCTCGATGCTGATGAAGTCGCGCTGGTTCGTACGGGGAACGAAGCGGATGCAGGTGCTGCTGTGGAAGGACTTCATGGCCCTGTCGATCTTCTGCTTGTCCCAGCTGGAGAATACGCCGCTCATTGTGAAGGGGATGGTCACCATGCCGTTGGAGGCTTTCCTCCACAGGCAGCTGTTGCTCCAACACGTCATGGCGTTTCTGGTTCTGGGTGCCACCAAGTCACCCTCCAGCAGGATCTCACTGGAGCCGTTGTTGGAGGCCAAGATCCTGGTGCCGATGTCTATAGCGCCGGCCTCGGGGTCGTCAACTTGGACCTCTGACCCGCTTCCTTCCTCCATGAAAGGAAGAGCCCGGGAGAGGCCGAGCAGCAGCAGCAGGAGGCCGAGAGAGGGATTCATCTTCAGGTTTTTGTCTGGTAGCTTCTTGGCTCTGAGCTTCTCTGCAAATGTCCTGGAGATGCTGTGGAGAGACTCCTTGCAGCTTGATGCTTGAGTCTGCTCAGTCCTGCTCTTTTATACTCTTCTTAACAGGTGTGTCTGCTGGAGGATTAAGGGTTGGGGTCCAGACTGCTAGGCCTAAATAAACCTGAACCGAGGACAAACCCTCTGATTCAACACGGGTCAGATCCACCAAGTCTGCTTTGTCCTTTTTGTTTTGTTTGAGACTGACTGGCACTTTATACTGTATGTGCTCCTCATATTTCACATGGTCTAATCCACGCTGTCCCGCCTGCTAAACACTCAAACGTGATCCAGTCTGAAGTCGAGGAGCTCGACTTGCCTTCTGTCTCACCATGGCTTCAAATTACAATTAGCTGTTTGTTTTAAGTATTTTTGCCTCCCAGTTACTCACATCTTAGTCATGCAGTGCAAATGATGTTTTCCATTGTGTTAACTGTGGTGGAAGCCGAGAGTTAAGAGAAGCAGCTTGGGACTGAACCCACCGAGCAGAGCAGCAAGACAGTTAAAGCTGTCCAGGCTGACATGAGGCTGCAGAGGCTTTAAAAGTTAGTTTAGTGACAGCCATTTCTGGGGTAAATAAAAAAAATCCAAAAATAAACCATCATCTTATACACATGGACATCTCTGCTGCATATTTTTGATATTTACAGCTGTTTATGCATTGTGTACATGTTGTTTAAAACCCTGTATCTCCAAAATGTCAACTTTTCAGGAACTAAGAAAACAGCCTTGTCACAATGCATTTTTTCTTTTGGTTTCATAGAGGAGCATGTGATCCAAACAAGGAAATCACAAAAAAACAACACCACAGTGACATGTAATAATGTATTTACTGCTTGGAATAAAACTGGGCGATACAGAGCCATAAAGATCCTGAGCTTTATGAGAGCTAAACGGAGACACTGAATGTTGAAAACACATCTAGTGCTTGGTGAGAAGGTTGCCGGTTCAAATCCTGGACCAGCTGGGAAGATCTGGGAGGGCAAAGTGAAAACTCTGTCTGCTGCCCAGCTGCCTTTAAGCAAGGCACCAGGACTAGGGTCAGGTTCAGAGCTGCTCAGCGGTTAAACCGGCTGAACTGTGACTGCGGGCGTGAAGCGGGTTGTGAGCGCGTCCGTCAACCTTCACCTGGAAGCTGAGGTTAGCAGTGCAGCCTGTCAGCATCAGCGATCTGTCGCACAAATCACTTCAGGAGATAAAAACACAAAACAGAGAAAACTCCCATGTGCTGAGAAGAGCTTTGAAGACAGAATGGGGGCTCCGTCGGTCTCTGAAGCTTTTTAATTACTTCACTTCAGCCTCACAAACATTAAAGTTCCTCCACAAAATGAGCAGCTCAGCATCATTCACTGCTTCACACACAGCAACGCCATTCTGCCTCCATTAAACCCTTTGAAACCTGCTTTGAAACGCCAGAATGAACCAATACTGAGGCGTGTGCTTTAAAACGCTCACAAGACCAATTTACACTGAATGGAAAGTGCAGAGCGGCAGAAACACTGAGACAGAAAACCAGAGGATTGTCGGCTTCATCCTCTGGATCTGAAGCTTCAGTGTTTCTGAAATCTTCATCACTTTCCTCTGTTTGCATTTGCTTTAAAACAATAAACGGCCTATAATTTTCTGTTGTTGAAGGAAAACCATATTAATATTATATAATAGTATATAATATTAATATTATATAATAGTATATAATATTATTAAGGTTCACACTGATGGATGTTTGTTAGAAGAACATCCAGAAGAAATAATAAAAATAATACTGAAGTGCTACATGAAGAAAAAGACAATGAAAAGCAAATAAAACCCAAATGAAGAACAGCAGGTTGGTAGAAGCTCAGCTGTGTTGGAGCGCCACCTGCTGGCTGCTGCTGACACTCACAACTGTTTTACACATGGAAAAATCAACACTGTGGTTTTTATGTTTTATTTTTATGTTTCTTAATGGGTTTTTTTTACATTGTATTGTTTCATTGCATATTTTATTGAATTTTACTGTTTTTATTATTTTATTTTATTAATTTTTAGGTTGTTTCATAGTTTTTTTTGAATTGTTAGTTTTATGAGTTTTTATGTAATTCAGTTCTCTCACAAATGAGATCTTGATCTCAGTGGGATTTTATCTGACTAAATAAAGGTTGTAATAACATCCTGTTTACACCGGAGGAGGAATCGTGGGGTTTGTAGTTTTTTCACTCAATTCTGAAAACATTTTCTTTCAATTAAGGTGAGGTGGGAATCGAACCCCCAACCTGCCGAGTCACCGCCTTTAAACACACAGCAGCAACGTACAGAGACTGCAGGAAACGCTTAAAGTGGCTCTGTAATGGAAATTTAAGCTTTCTCTATATTTATATCCACATATGATCCAAGATGATTCATGAAGACATTGTCAAAACGTGATTTTGTTTGAGCGGTTACATTTAAAGCTTTTTCCATCCTTTTTTCCAGTCAGTTTCAGTCTAAGAGGAAACGCATCACATGATGAAGAGCTGAGTGAAGAAATGAGAGCTGAGGGGAAACAGAGGAGAATCTGAGAGAAAGAGGAGGTAAAAAGCATCATCTGTATATTAAACCAGTCGGGTCCCTCTTTCTTTTCGAAGGGTTTTCTGTCGCATTTGTGAAAATAAATGAAACCTGTCAAGTCTTTGGCAAAATGGAGAGAAAAGTAAAAGGAAGTTTGTTTTGACTGAAGCGTGAATATGTTATGGAAGTATATTTGTGATGAATCCTTTCAAACGCTTCACAAAAAAAAGAACTGAATCGTCTGGCTTTTAAATATATTGTGCCAAAATTCACAGTTCAGTTCTAATTTTATTTATTTCTTCCAAATCATCTGATCTATCCAGATATTTTCCAGCAGTTTGTCTTCCTGCTTATCAAACACACTGAATGAGTTTCTAGTGACGTCTGTTCACCAGCTGAAACAATGAAGACTCACAGGTGCAACATACGTGATAAAATGACTTTATAGAAAATTATTCAGGTTACATTTCATATTAAACTCTTGATTTTTTTTTTAAAGCCTCCAAAGTTCAATTCCTTTCAAACATTTACCCAGAAAAAAAAAGTTTAGCTAAATACAATCCAATACATTTTATGAAAATAAAGTTGACAATCATTTCTTCATTGCACACAGCAGGTCTTTGGTCCGCCAAGATCCATCAGCATCCAAGACCTGAATCCCAATCAGGATCAGGATCAGGATCAGGATCCAGGTCCAGAATACAAGGTTCTGATGATTTTCATCAATCTGCTGCCAGACATTCTCAACACAGAAACAGAAATCAGGTTTGGAGGAAACAAGATTCTGTGATTTGGTGCAAACTGAAGATTCAACTTTTACTGGCAGACAGAGAAACGCTGGAGTAATAAACAGGAAACAGGAAACAGGAAACAGGAAACAGGAAACAGAAATCCTTCAGTGAAACAGAAACTTCAACATTCATTAAACAGTCAGTTCACTGAAGAGTTTTCCTCCTGGAAACACACAGACAGCCAGAGGCTGAAGTTACATTCAGTTTAGTTCATACCTGCATCATCAGATACCATATCATTATTATTATTATTATTATTATTATTATTATTGTTGTTATTATTATTATTGTTATCATCAATCATCAGTCAGGTGTAATAAATCCAGCGGTCAGCAGATTCTCAGGTTCAGATGATTTTCCATCAGAGAAGAAGTTTGATTTTGTTGTAATTCTTCTTGATAAATCAGTTCAGATGAATATTAAACATCTCTCTCCATGTTGTAGTTCTGATATGGAGAACAGCAGACAGACGATCAATATCCATCACTTCATCACACACTCTGTAAACACCACAAACCCAACAGTGCAGACTCTATTCTCTTAGTGCAGCAGATTATGAAACTTCATTTCATCTTCACAGGAAGCAAAACAGAAAACAAGAAAACAAACATCTCTTCAACTCAAACTCCACTGTGGACACAAATATAAATCTTTACTTCTTAGTGCAGAAACATGAAGAGGCAGAGAAACACTGAGGCTGTCTGTCTGTCTGTCAGTCTGTCTGTCTGTCTGTAGTCAGGTCTGTCTGTCTGTCTGTCTGTCTGTAGTCAGGTCTGTCTGTCTGTCTGTCTGTCTGTCTGTCTGTCTGTAGTCAGTTCTGTCTGTCTGTCTGTCTGTAGTCAGGTCTGTCTGTCTGTCTGTCTGTCTGTAGTCAGGTCTGTCTGTCTGTCTGTCTGTAGTCAGGTCTGTCTGTCTGTCTGTCTGTAGTCAGGTCTGTCTGTCTGTCTGTCTGTAGTCAGGTCTGTCTGTCTGTCTGTCTGTAGTCAGGTCTGTCTGTCTGTCTGGACTTAAAGACATTCTGGTTGAAAAGGAGATTTTGTCATTTGTCAGATGTGTTCAGTGTGAAACTGGAGAAATAATCTCTGGATTTTCAAAGATCTTTTCTTGTTCATGTTGCTGGGCAGTAAAAAAAACGAATGAGCCATTTTTCTCAGTTTGACACTTTAAACAGTTTGTGTCTGTGTGTCAGTTTGCTTGCTGATATCTGATATCTGATAACTGATATCTGATCTGATATCAGTTATCTGATATATCTGATATCTGATATCTGATATATCTGATATCAGATAACTGATATATCTGATATCTGATATCTGCCTCTGCTGGAGATGTGATCTGATCCTCAGCAGCAGTTTGAGGCTCAGAGGGAATCAAACCTCCAACCTGTCAGTGTCTCTACTGGGTTCAACTGATAAATCACAGACAGTCTGTCTGTCTGTCAGACTGGTCAGTGCTGTCTGTGCAGACATGTATTGATTAACTAATTCATCAATAGGACATTGGCTGTCTATGGGGATCTCTTAACCTGAATCAATTCTAGTGCAACATGTTGATTGGACTCCAAATAAGTATAAACAAATATGTGAATATATTTTCTAAATTTCCGACAGCCGAAGAGAAAAAGTATTCTAACACCTTCACTCTGTTTTAAAGGTTCCACTCAGCAGGTTTACCTCATTTGAATCAGAGGAGCCGCTGCTGTCGGCCAATCAGAAGCCAGTATTGTGACGACTTAGTCTTCACATTCAAAACATCCTGAAGAACATTATTCTGATCCGGAGCCAGGAGAACCTGATCAGTCTGAGAAGAAAACTCTCAATACTTCTAATCTTTTGGCATGATAAAATGGTCAAATTTAAAGATATTGAATATAATATATATATATTAATATCGGCCTTCAGAACCCGGATCAGTGGAACCCAACAGGAAGTGGAACTCCTGACAGGAAGTCGTTCTTCTTCACGGCTTGTTGCTCAGTTTGAGGAAACGTTGAGACTTCTGCTTCACCATGTGGTGCTGCTGCCTAGCAACCTGAGCGTCCGAGATCGCCTCCTGCAGCTTCTGCACACACACACACACACACACACACAGAAACACACACACACACACACACACACACACAGAAACACACACACACACACACACACACACAGAAACACACACACACACACAGAGAGAAACATGCAGAAACACAAAGTTAAAAACAGACAGCTAAACCTTTAATACGTTAACTGTGGATATTAAATGTTACTTTAACTGTTTTCTGACACTGAAGTGGAGGCTGAAGGCGAGGTGAAGCACACACACACACACACACACACACACACACACACACACACACACACACACACACACGCACCTGGGCAGCGGGGGGGTCTTTCAGGTGGACTGTCCTCACCGGCTCCTGGCCGTCTCTCTTAGGGATTTTCAGTTTCTGTTGCTCCTGACAAAATAAAACATCAGAAATCAATAGAAACGCTGCAAAAGAGAATTATAATAATACAAACTGACAGGACTGTTAAAGAGGAACTAAACTCCAAACCTGTCTGAAAGCCTGAGAGGGTGATGTCACCTTCTATAGAGTACAGCAGGTGGTGACATCATCACCTGGCGCCAAGATGGCAATTCAGCAACATGTTTCGTAACGTGTTTCTGTTTCTGCTGTGTGTGTGTGTGTGTGTGTGTGTGTGTGTGTGTGTGTGTGTGTACCTTGCAGTAGATCTTCAGGTCGGACCCGCTCACAGCTGGAGGTCTGTAGAAATTCTCAAACAGACACTCCCACTCTTTGCTGAAATGTCCCACGAAGTCGATCTCTTTCACACACAAAACTCTCCTGTGGGACAGAAAAACAATAACAACACTTCAACAGGAAACCAGCCCGAAACACAAGGGATTATGGGTAGACGGAGATGGAAAGTCCAGCAGAACAAAATGAAGTCTGGACTGATGCTCATATTCAGCTGTTTCTTCATGTGTTCTGAACTGGTATGAACACCACAGAAGAAGAGACAGACAAGTCCATCATGTTAGATACAGTTACAGGAAGTCTAGTTTGGCAGCACTTTACATTATATTACACACATTTTACTGTGTAATTATCAGGAAGTAACATGTAATTCCTGGTAATAACGAGTAACTATTTCTAACTATAATGTGTCATTTCTCAGTTAAATGCAGGTAATTTCTGTGATAAGTTTTATTAGCATGAAAACTAGAGAGTGAAATCAGTGTAATATTGAGGAATCAAGCCTGACTTCACTGACTTAACAGTACTGTACTTATCGTATTTTTATCTTATCTTATTATATTATTTTTATCTTATTTTTATCGTTTATTTTATCATTAGTATTTATTTACTTTTTACCTCTGCCAAGGAGGTTATGTATTCGGTGCTGTTTGTCTGTCTGTCAGCAGGATTACGGAAAAACTACTGGCCCGATTTTCATGAAACTTGGTGGAAGGGTGTAGCATGGGCCGAGGAAGAACCCGTTAAATTTTGGAGCGCATCCGTATATTGGTTGCGCTTGCACATTTGCATATCATAGAAGACTGGACTATTGGCCTTGGCGGAGGTCTGCGCTCTCCGAGTGCCTTCTAGTTTATCTTACGTCTTTCCTAGTATTGATTTGAATGTTGCTCTTCTCTTCTTCTCTTCATTAAACTCCCGTTTCACAGTTCCATTGTTTTTAAATTCATTGTGAGTATTCTGCTTTTATTTTTTATTTTCAGGTTACATCGCTGACCAAGACGAGACATCAGGGAAGAGGCCGGACGACAACTGAAAAAGTTTGGTGACAACAGGAGAGACCGACAGCACGCCCTGTATCTTCCCTGTGGAGAACCAAGCGAGCTGCGGAACCCAGCAAACGGAATTACGTTCGGGAGCGAGCGGCACAACGCACAGGGGTTTCCCCCGGTGAGACGGAGGAGCGGCGAGGCCCGGAGCGACCCCGCGGCGCCGAGAGCCTCCGAGCGCCACGAGCTCTCGCCCCGGGCGGGACGTGCGAACGTCCCGGGCCCGCGAGGAGAACCTCTGGCAACAGCTGGACGAGGATGCGGGCAGAACTCTCGAGGCGACGGCCAGAGGAGGCGCCGACCGGCGTCTCGAGACCACGTCGGCGATAATCGTCAGCCCGGCAGCCGAGAGGTTCGGTAGAGAGGAGAGGAAGTTGGCCAGGACACCGTGAACAGGAGAGATGAGGAAATCCATCAGCTGAGACAGGAGCTGAGGAGGGCAGACGGGGGGAGAGAGAGCACCCCGTGGACCTCAGAAACATCCTGAGGAAGAAGCTCGTCAGCCTGCGCAGAGCAGAGTGGCACAGGAGGAGGAGGAGGAGGAGGAGGAGGAGGAGGAGGGGGAGGAGGGAGAGGAGGAGGGGGAGGGGGAGGAGGGAGAGGAGGAGGGGGAGGGGGAGGAGGAGGGGGAGGGGGAGGAGGAGGAGGAGGAGGGAGAGGAGGAGGAGGGAGAGGAGGAGGAGGAGGAGGAGGAGGAGGAGGAGGAGGGGGAGGGGGAGGAGGAGGAGGAGGAGGAGGAGGAGGAGGGAGAGGAGGAGGGAGAGGAGGAGGGAGAGGGGGAGGAGGAGGAGGAGGAGGAGGAGGAGGAGGAGGAGGAGGAGGAGGGAGAGGAGGAGGAGGGAGAGGAGGAGGAGGAGGAGGAGGAGGAGGAGGAGGAGGAGGGAGAGGAGGAGGAGGAGGAGGAGGAGGGGGAGGAGGGGGAGGAGGAGGAGGAGGAGGAGGAGGAGGAGGAGGAGGAGGGAGAGGAGGAGGAGGAGGAGGAGGGCAAAGAAGCAAGCTGCCTTTATCCTTTGGCTTCACAAAGAGGCTTTTTTTTTTTATTTTATTTTTTTTTATTTATCAACAAATGACAGTACAGGCTGGAAGATCTTGAGGGTGATCTGGTGCAGGGGCAGGGTGGCCAGCCAGTGGAGATGCACTGTGTGGATTCCTAAGGAAGAGAATTCACAATCCATTGAGCAGTTTAGAACCATCTCCCTGCTCAGTGTGGAGGGGAAATTATTCTTCAGCACAGTACCACTGACAGAGTATCTCCTTAAGAACGGGCGCATCGACACCTCAGTGCAGGAGCGTAGGGTCCCTAGTGATGCGCTTCAACCGGGCCCTAAGCAAGGAGAGGAGCAGGCAGGGGTTAAGAGGCACGTGCCAGCAGGATGGTCGGCGTGAGACAGCAAGGAACACGGACCGGGTGGGAGGGATTGAACGTCTGACATTCCCAGAGGCGATCACCGAGACCACGCTCAGGCCTGACATCGTCCTTCTGTCGTCCGAGCGGGTGGTCACGCTTGAACCGACGGTCCCCTGGAAGACCGGATGGAGGAGGAAAAAGAGTATGAGGACCTGGTGGAGCCGTGCCGCAGCCACGGGTGGAAAGCCAGGTGTGAACCAGTCGAGGTGGGCTGCAGGGGATTCGCAGGCCAATCCCTCAGCAAAGCCTGCAGTGTACTGGGAGTGGTCAAGAGTGCTACAGAGGCGGTAGAAAGATCCTCTAGATGTCTGTGGACCAGGAGGAGTGAGCCGTGGAGTGCGACTGGGACACAAGCCAGGGCTTGATCAACCCTGGTGGAGTCGCCTGGGCGAGGGTGTCTGATGTTGAAAGACCCAAAACACCCGATGACCCCGGGTTACATCACTGATGATGTGCCCCAGTGCATTCGGGCACATGTATATTTCAACTGTCAAAGCACTTTTTAAACTCTGTTTTTAAAGGTGCTAAATAAATAAAGTTATTATAAGAAATAGTCAGTTATTTTAAAGTTATTATAGTACTTTCATAATAGGTATTGGAAAGGCTGGTAAGCAAATGTTTCCACAGTATTACATTACTACCACCTACTACATTAATGCAGTACTGTTATAATGCTAATAATTACTATCACCAGAAATTACCAATATTTAAGTAAGAAATGACTGTAATTATACATTATACATTATAATTACAAATAGTCACTTGATACTATCAGAAATGACCAATTACTTTCTGATAATTCCTATGTAATTACACAGTAATTACCCTGTAACTAGTGTACTGTAGTGTAAAGTGTTTCCTACCTGTTGGTGACGATGACGTTGGTCTTCCTGTGTCCGGGATACTCACAGTGATCTCTGAACACCTCGCCCTCCAGCTGCTTGATCTCCGACCGCTGCACACAAACACAGGCTGTCAGAGCACACACACACACACACACACACACACACACACTCCCACTCATAACCACACTCACATCTACCATGATTTCATTTCCTTCATCAGAGTCATTTTAATTCATTTTTGTCATTTGATGGATCTTATTGTTGTTGTGGTTTAGACTTTGTTTTCTCCCAGCTGCTCATCTTGATTTCTTTGTTGTTTTGTTTGTTGCTTTTCTTCATGTTGGGGTGAGATGGATCTAGAAATTTCTTGGATTATAAAACTGAGAACTGGAGAATTCCCAAGAACTTCTGTGAGAACTGGAGCGTGATTTGTTTTGTTCACACAGTGAGTGAAGTTAGCCGGTAAAGTTTTCATGCTGTTGATTCATAATGAACTTCACTGATGATGAAGATTGAGATTTTCTTTCCAGAAGTTGTGAATCTACAGGTCAGAGAATAAAAACCAACACCAACTCTGGATTACTAAAAGGTTTATCTTCATATTTTGGATATTGCTAGCTGCATACCATTACTTGACATACCGTATGCTAAAGTGTTAGCATGTACAACAGAGAGAGATATCTACCGTAGATGGAGATATGGGTTTGGAGTCGATCCGCTCATCAGATTTTGGGTAAAGAGGGAAAAGTTGAAGTTGTCCTTGAACACCACTTTTTTTTTTCTCTCCAGTTTTTTCAGGGTTTTTTTTTTGGTGGGGGGGGTTATTTTATTTTATTTCTTCCAAGTTACATCAAATTTCTAGGCTATAATAATAATTATTATTATTATTAACAGCCTAGAAATTTGATCTTAATATTCAAGCATTGAAGGAAACAACGGCCATTTGGTGTAATTTGCTCATTCTGCTGTTTCCAGAAAAAGGAGCTGATTGTGGAAAAGGGAAAACACTTGAAATAAGACTAATGTTTCACTTCAAATATGAATATTTTGTTTTTTTACTGTCCTACCACTAGAAGATTATAGGCTTATAAGGTTTATAATTTACTATTTAAAAGCTTGCACAATTGTGCAACATGGCCGGGAGGTTTTTCTTTTTTATGTGTGTGTGTGTGTGTGTGTGTGTGTGTGGGGGGGGGGTATTCAATATTGTGGGAAATATCGCAATATTCACGCAATATTCACGCAATATTGCGATATTCGATAATATTGAATATCCCAAGCCTATTGCTCAGCAACTGACAGGCCGTGTCTCAGCTGCTGGACTGTGGGGATCGAACCTGTGACTTCAGGTTCAGCAGAGTCTCGAACCTCAGACTGTTCCTGATGTCGGTCTTTTTCTAAAAATCCTTTCAGTTACAGCGACAAAATGAAAACTATGAATAAGGAAGGTTTGTTTATTCATCAGGTTTCAACACACATCACACACTTCACACTGAAGGACACAAACACACATCTACATTCATGGACTTTAAGGCAACCAAAGGGTTAAATTAATGCACAAACACTACAGTGAGTCCTGCTAAATGACGAGTGTTGTAAACCGAGGTCAGAGGTCATGCTGGGGACAGGAACGCCTCGTTTGCATAAAGTTATATCAGTTTATATGCAATTCACAAACTGCATCATATATGTTTACAGGATGAAGATCACAGCTACAGATATTTATATATATTTATATACACAAGGTATGAAAGCAATGGTTTAAAAGGTGATGCTACAAACCTTTTACAAAAATATTGCTAACTTCTACAGCAGATACCACATAATTCATTTCTGTGTTTATAGTAAAATATTCTCCACGACCTGCCATTCTAGTTTTGGATAGATTCTAAATTATAAATGGTTATAAACATGGCACACTAGTATATCAGTGTTTCATAAATAAAATGCAAAAATGTTTCATCTAGCAAAAAGTAATACAAAACTGAAAAATTAACAGCTGATTTAAAAAATGCTTTGAGGTATAGAATGACAGAAGATATTTGCTTTGGCATGCAAAAGGTCTTCAGCAAAGAAACCTGAATTACATGAGAATTACACAATATTTATAGGTAAATTTATTAGTTTACAAAAGCAAAACTCTGCCACACACCCGGCACACAAACTTATACAGATTAGAAATGTAACTGCAGGTGACAAAATGAATCCATGTAGCATTTTGAGAGAAGACTGGTCTGAGACAGAATGGATATAAACAGCTTTAAAAGCACTTGAACTATAAAGTTGAACCCTTCTATTCCTCATCATGCTGCATGGAAGAGAAACAGAGAAGAAGAAAGAAATTAGAGGCTGAAAACAGATGGAAGCACAAAGCAGGAAACAAGGCAGATTATTATTTAAAGGGAAAATCAAGTGGTTATTTAAGGGAAGTTCAAGTTGGAATCAGTTTAAAGGGAAGATTATATGGAAGCAGACATTTTTCTGGAATATCTCAAGATTTTTTTTCTGTTTTTAAGCATTTTGAGGTATGAATTCTCAAGATCATGAAAATCCAAATCTTTGCCATCAGAAAATCTGCCTGATGATGAGAGCAATGTTTTAATGCACAGTCACGCTCCTGTACCTGTATAAAGCTCACAGACTGTCTATCTGTCCCAACTCCTAATAACTGCTTTACCAGGACTGTCCAGAAACCTGCTCCAGCCACCAGAGGCCATGGGACTGTCACAGTAATAGGATTTCACTTCCTTGAGCTTAAAAAAATCAAATAAATTAAATAAAATACATCTTGAGTAATTTGAGGGAAAATGTCAGAAACACAAAAAGTATTTCCTGGTTGTGTTTTGACAGAATTCAGATTTCAACGTACAGAAAAAAGATAAACAGGGAAAGAATACTTGGAGACCTAATTGATATTTTAAGCCCATAGACTTTCACATGTACATATGTGTTGCCTGATGAATTTTAAATGATATGTGGTATCAAACATAATTTGTTAAAATGGAACATTTAAGTTTTCATTTGTCTGTATGAATGTATAGGGAGGTGAAGTGGAACGCCAGCTCATTAACCATATATATTATATTTATATTTATATTATATTTGTGTTAGCCATGCTACTGCAGTAGAGTCCGACTGATGTGACTTCCAGTAGCTTGGTGTGAAAATACAATAAAGTTCTGAATTGAAAGCTGCTTCAGTAACAAATCAACAGTGGAGGTTGTTTATGAATCTTTTAGAAAAATGTTTTCTCTGTACATCAGAATGTGAGACTGCACGACATCATGATGTAAAGGATGAGACTCGAACCTTCAGAGAGGAACAGACGCTGCAGCAGAGCTGACCGGCTGCGTCTACATGAGCTGCCCGTGTGCTTTTAGATGGACTCCAGCTGACCTGTCTGGTTTCACACTTGTTTAGAAATGCAGTGATTTTGTACAAAAAGTGAATTGGCTGTTTACTCAGTTGCATTGTGGGAACACAGATGCGACGTCACTGAGTTTGTGCCACAGCCGGCCTGCTGTTAGTAAAGTGAAAACACAGTAAAGAGAATCAAACCTGGAATAGGTCGAAGCCCTGCGACTCGGTCTGGTCGTACGGTCTGATGACGCCGTCCTCCCTGATCAGCCTGACCGGCCGCAGCTTGGTCACTTCCTCTGTCGACTCCGCCACCCTGACCACACGCACACACACACACACGCACACACACACACACACACGTACGTCAGCCTCCTGACAGCGGCTCAGCTCTCGGCCTACAGGATGCTGCTCAGTTTCATGGTGGGAAACTACGACCGGACAGTTCTTCCTGCTCTGCCAGGAAACCGACCGGCACCGTTCTGTTCTACTGTAAAGGTCTGGTTGGCAGCTTAAATCAGGAAAGTGACGGGAGAATTTGGGGATTTAGCGATCACTGTGGCTTGTAGACAACAGTTTGTTTTCTGCCCTGATTTCTGCATTCACACATCACTGCTGCCAGACGAACGACAAGGCTGCAAACACCAATGAAGAGCATTTCTCATTCAATAATTTCTCACAGACACCATGTATTTTTTTTTTTATAGACGATGGATTTTCTAACAGGTTTCAAAAGCATGAAAATCCCTCAGCATCTACAGTAAATTACCATGGAAACTTTCACATTAACACTAAAGCTGCAGTGAGCTACGCGGCGGCAGCAGTGATACATGATCCCTATGCTCTAAGACAGTCATAGGCCATAGGAACACAATGCGTTAATTATGCGTTAGTTATTACCCATAATCCTGAGCTCATTAGGACTTTTGACAAGCAGGTCTAACACACGACCCAAAATTTAGACCTGGATTGACATTCAGAGAGAAAGCGAAGCGACCGATGCAGAAAATCTCTTTGCAAAGGAAGATGCTTTGTCAGGCGGCGCTGACCGAGGCGCCACAAGCAGCCGCATTCTCCAACTGAGAAGGACGGCGCCAGACAAAACAAATCAAACTAAAAGGTCAAACAGGCGAGGCCAGAGTTGCAGTGAAATGTGCTTTGCTGGAATATCTCACCTTTCGTTACCTCTACAGTGAAAGCATGGAACAGTAAGTTCATCAGGTTATCCAGAATCGAGCGAGTGATTACAGTGAAGGATGAAGATTACATGACAGATGGATCCTCAGTACTGTGGAGGCGGGGGGGGGGTGGGGGGTCACCGGGGGGGGGTGGGGGGTCACCGGGGGGGGGGGGGGGGGGGGGTGTCACCGGGGGGTGGGAGTCGTTTTGGGGTGGGGTGAGGTGTGGGTGAGGTGTGGGTGAGGTGGGGTGAGGTGGGGTGAGGTGTGGTGTGGGTGAGGTGTGGGTGAGGTGTGGGTGAGGTGTGGGTGAGGTGGGGTGAGGTGTGGGTGAGGTGTGGGTGAGGTGGGGTGAGGTGTGGGTGAGGTGAGGTGGGGTGAGGTGTGGGTGAGGTGTGGGTGAGGTGGGGTGAGGTGTGGGTGAGGTGTGGGTGAGGTGTGGGTGAGGTGTGGGTGAGGTGGGGTGAGGTGGGGTGAGGTGTGGTGTGGGTGAGGTGTGGGTGAGGTGGGGTGAGGTGTGGGTGAGGTGGGGTGAGGTGTGGGTGAGGTGGGGTGAGGTGTGGGTGAGGTGGGGTGAGGTGTGGGTGAGGTGAGGTGTGGTGTGGGTGAGGTGTGGGTGTATGAAAAGCAAAGTTGACAGACAAACGATAACAAACAGTAAATGTTTGCTTGGCTGCTTTAGGAGCCATGATCCAGGCCGTCTGTCTGATTCAGCTCCACAAACAGCTGACAGTACTGTTAGGGGTTTAATCAAACTGACACCTGCATTAATCTTCAACCATATAATGTTGCCTATAATCTAACTTTAAAGCTGCAGAGCTTACAAGGCAAGACTTGCAAAGTTTTAAGGAAATTAACCTAAACCTCCTCACACCTAAATGTCTTCCTCTTGTTGTGGGGGGTGGAGGACTTCATTACCCATAAATCCTGTGTGGTGAGGTCAGTAAACTAAATGTCTTCTTCTTGGGTTGGAGGACGTAGACCACAGAACTTGAATTTCTTGAACTGTATTGTTCACCTTGTATATAAATGATGTTGCGACGTCTTTGAGAGCCTGTGATGTCGACCTCTATGCAGATGACACTATTCTTTATTGTTCTATTATTATTATTATTATTCTTTATTGTTTTTCACATTCTACACAAGCTGCTGTTTCTCATCTGCAACATGCCTTCAGTGCTTTGCAAAATCACTGTTAGATGTTAAATTGGTGTTAAATGTACTTTTTTCTAGAGCGAGAAAAGCTGATTATAATGATCTTCAGCTCTGCACCTTAACTGTACTGAATGAGTTGTTGTGAAGTTGCTGGTGAATTTTGGGATGAACTTGGCGCTATGGGTGGTGGACAAAAAGTTAGTTACTATTTAGAAATGTTCTGATTAGTCAACAGTTGTGGTAGAAGAAGAAGAAGCACGCCAAACTCAGCATGGCTGTGCCATGCGCTCATTCAGTCAGTCAGCCAATCCCTGAGGAGAGAACAGACGAGGGGAGAGGAGGCGGGGCTTGGAGGAATGCTTGTTGTTCTGTGTGACTTTAAGACAAAGCTTTTCTTTCTTTAGAGTGTACAGGATTCATAAATTTGAAATGTTTAGGAAGTATACAGGTGCGTTCAGACGACGCCTTTTGCACGTGTTTACAAAGCAAAGCGCACTGCAAACCTGCTAAGACTTGAGAAGCGTTTTTATTTTAGGCTAACTTAGCTAGCGTTTAGCTAGCGTTAGCCTAGCTTGCAGACACCGTTCAGTGTTTACACTTGTTGGAAACACGACCTTATCACTGAAATCAGAAATACACAGTTAGCTCCCATTGCCTCGTTTTTTTACATTCAGGTCGTGATAATCCTTGAACTGCAAGCACAAGCTCATCCTCCATGTTTGTTTTGCCGTTACTCATGTTTATTGCTTACTGGATGACGCACGGCACTCCCAACACTCGCTCTGCACAAAACTAGAAGTAGGTTCAAATACAGAGCGCTTATAAAAATGCGAGGTGCGTCACTTTGGCAGAGGAGATCCTCTCAGCATGCCGCTGTATAGAAACTATGAAAAGGAGCAAGCTCAAACATGCTGATGTGCAGAAGGCGTCCGAACGCACGCTGCGTCTGTAGTGAAGGGGAGATACTGTCGGCTCTTTCCTCAGGTCGGGTCTGTTCATCTCACAATGCTGCGGCACAGCGAGGTGGGCGGGGCTTGCGGGGGGGGCGGGGTTGTTCAGGGGGGCGGGGTTACTGGCAGCGTTAGAGTGATGGAGAGGTGTGTGAATGTGGAGCGTTAATCCAGTCACTTCTCTCTGGCTGGTCGCTGAGCACAGCGGTTCAGTATGGAAACACACGATGGATGAAAGTCCTTCAGTTTCTACACAATGCAGAGACTTACCTGTCTGTCTGCGACCTGCAGGGAAAAACACCTCATGCCAGCACGTTTCCTAGCAAAACTGCAATCTGAAATACAGTTTAAAGCTGCTCTCCTCAATCTTTAGCGCTTTCATTTTGATACTGAGGTGAGCTGTGTGTTTTCCTAAAGGTGCAGCAGTGTTTCCTCTGCAGCCGCTCAGCAGCACTTCACCGCTGGGAAATTAGCAAATCATTATAACTTAGCGCAGAAATACAGCTTCTCTCATATAAAAGTATGTAAATCAATGAGAGTATCTATATAGGATCCTCTGTTCTGCTGCAACCTGCAGCAGAACCAGAACTAGAAACATAATGGAACCAAAACTAAAATTAACACT
>NC_135997.1:37726114-37732179 GCF_048128805.1 Centroberyx gerrardi
TGGGACAGAGGACAGGCAGACCGGGTCAGACCGGGTCAGACCGGGTCAGACCGGGTCAGGCCGGGTCAGACCGGGTCAGACCGGGACAGAGGACAGGCAGACCGGGTCAGGCCGGGTCAGACCGGGTCAGGCCGGGTCAGGCCGAGTCAGACCGGGTCAGACCGGGTCAGACCGGGTCAGGCCGGGTCAGACCGGGTCAGGCCGAGTCAGACCGAGTCAGACCGGGTCAGACCGGGTCAGGCCGGGTCAGACCGGGTCAGGCCGAGTCAGACCGAGTCAGACCGGGTCAGACCGGGTCAGACCGAGTCAGACCGGGTCAGGCCGGGTCAGACCGGGTCAGACCGGGACAGAGGACAGGCAGACCGGGTCAGACCGGGTCAGACCGGGTCAGACCGGGTCAGGCCGGGTCAGACCGGGTCAGACCGGGACAGAGGACAGGCAGACCGGGTCAGGCCGGGTCAGACCGGGTCAGGCCGGGTCAGGCTGAGTCAGACCGGGTCAGACCGGGTCAGACCGGGTCAGGCCGGGTCAGACCGGGTCAGGCCGAGTCAGACCGGGTCAGACCGGGTCAGACCGGGTCAGGCCGAGTCAGACCGGGTCAGGCCGGGTCAGACCGGGTCAGGCCGAGTCAGACCGAGTCAGACCGGGTCAGACCGGGTCAGACGAGACATCAGGAGGACATCGTCCTTCTATTAAACAACACATATCATCTCCTCTGATAGGATGCAGGCTCCTCCTGACATGATGTTTTCTTTGCACATTTTATTTATTCATTTAATTGTTCAATAATGTTTCTTTGTAAATTCACTCTTCTTTTAAAGGCAGTAATGTATCCCAGTGTGTGTGTGTGTGTGTGTGTGTGTGTGTGTGTGTCACCTTGATGGGGGAGATGTGGAAGTGTTCGAAGAAGCTGAGTCCTGACGTGTCGGTGAGCGACGCCTCCATCAGCTCCGCCTGCAGCAGCTCCAGGTCCCGCTCTATCAGCCGGGTCTGCACACACACACACACACACACACACACACACACACACACACACACACACACACACACACAGGATAAAAGGGATTCCAGACCAGAGTGTAAAACACCTGATCTCTATAGCAGTTTCTTAACAAAGTTTTAAATGGGTGGAAAATAAGGAAACCAAACATCAGATATGAACAGACTGCTGTGTTTTATTCTCTGATATTAAACATGTCAGAAGCTTTGGATAAAAACTGGAATTTTATGTTCCACTATTTCATACTGTATACCTACTGATATATTTTTTTTATGTTATGTTTAAACATATAACCTATATTCATATTTATAGCACACATTTCAAATGTAGTAATCCATATTTAAGACAGCTGGTAACAGTAAATGCAGACAGTAACTCTCTCTGGAAGGAGAAAGGCTTGAACACCGAAACATGATTTGCTTCTTCATCAATCTTTATTCTCCTCTTCTTCCCACTCACACAGTCTGCTAGTGTTGGAACTGTAGCAGCATATGTTTATATTCTACATTATTGCTTTATTTTTTTATATTACTTTATATTTACTGCTTATTTTATATTCTATATTTGCCATTTTTTCCCTGCTGAATCCTGTTACTTTAGCTGACATCTCCCACCTTCTGTCTGTCAGCCTGCGGCTCTGCAGCTGGAGTGAACAGAGCCAAGATGGCTCCCAGGAAACCCTGATCGATCTTCACCGCCATCTCCTGCACCAGAGCCATGAAGTACCTGCTCACACACACACACACACACACACACACACACACACACACACACACTACATGAGGAAGGGTCCATGTGATCTTCACCACAGTAAATAAACAGTGACTGGACTCACTTGAACTGCATGACCCGGCTGTGCTCGTTGAACCTGGTGATGACGGAGACGTCGATGAACGGCTTCGGCTCTGAGCATCAACAGAGTTCAGGTTAATAAGCGACTAATCAGACAAACATCGATCATCTGCCCGCTGGTCTTGTTCGCCTCATGTTGCTCCGCCCACTTTGCTCTCCTCCAGTCAGAACGCAGCTTTATCGCCCTGCTGCTTAAACACTGGTTAGCTTTTCCATATGGAAACAGCGAACGGAATATAGAGCAAACATCATCAAACTAATCGGACGGCTGATGGTTTGATTAAACTGTGCGAACAAGCAGCGTGTTTTTTCCAACAAGCTCAGAAACAAAGCAGCTGTGATGTCACTTCCGCTCTAAAACAGAAGTGAGGTCACGGCTCGGAGGCTCGGCGGTTCGTCCGTCTCCCTCAGAAACACACGCAGGTCAGGTGACCGGAGACTATAAACACACAGGTGTGAGTGTGTGTGTGTGTGTAGTGTGGTACATGATGCAGTATATTGTGTATAGTACTGTGTGTATGTGTTGTAGTAAACAATGCACGTATATGATGTGTGTATATGCATATGTAGTATGTATATGATGTAGTCTGGTAGATGACATGTATGACATGTATGTATGTATATGCTGGTATGTAAAGACTTTGAGACAAGATGATAAAGATGATAAAGATGATAAAGATGATGAAGATGATGAAGATGATAAAGATGATGAAGATGATGAAGATGATGAAGATGATAAAGATGATGAAGATGATGAAGATGATAAAGATGATAAAGATGATAAAGATGATGAAGATGATGAAGATGATAAAGATGATAAAGATGATAAAGGGCGATAGAAATAAAAGAAGACTAAATCACAAAGTGAGCAGCTCAGTCTGTTCCTGAGGAACATGAGGAGAACAAGAGAGGAGCTTAACACATGATACTGTGTGTGTGTGTGTGTGTGTGTGTGCGCGTGTGTGTGTGTGTGTGTGTGGTCTACCTGAGTCCAGAGCGATGGACTTGGGAGGAGGAACAGGGTGGAACACGATGGGGAAGATGGCTCCAGGCAGCTGGTTGTCCACCTGAGACACAAACACACACGACCTTCACAAGGTTCTGGGTCTGACCCCAGACTCCTCACCTTCAGATCTACAGATTCTAACTTGTGTACATTTCCACATCATGGATCCTCAGAGCGGACCAGCTGGACACAGATCAGACTGTCAGGTAAAGTCTTGAAGGTTTAGATGTGTGTGGAGCAGTAAACCTCACTCAGCACCACTCAGGGGAAATATTCACATGTATATCTGATGTTTGTGTTGTAAACTGTAATTAACAAGTTCATTCTATATGTCTGTTTCTATAGAATTATTTATCTGATTTCTCATGGTGAACTATATGACCTGCGACTCTCTTCCAGCCAATCACATGTTTTCTCAGCCTTCTTGTCTTTTAAAAGAGAACCACACTGGAAATAAGTTTTGGAAACTTTATGTGTTATCCTTGATGATTTTAACTGATGCATGACTGATGGCTGTTTTATTGATTATCAAACAAGCAAACAAAACCCAGAGCAGACGGCTCCTGGACTCTGAGTCGTCTCCCTGCTGTCAGAGCTTAAATCTTAAAACTTTGATCCTGACTTCCCACTGACTGTTTCATCGTCTCTTTGCTTTGGTCTTTTAACTGACTTGTTCTTTCTGAATCTGCTGTTGTTCCTGTGAAGCATTCTGTGGTCCTCAGGTTAGAAAGCTGCTACATAAACAAAAACTGACTTACTTACAAGTTAGCGTGTGTGTGTGTGTGTGTGTGTGTGTGTGTGTGTGTGTGTGTGTGTGTGTGTGTGTGTGTGTGTGTGTGACCTGCAGCCAGTGCAGCTGGGCCCTCAGGCTCCTCTGGTGCGGAGACTGTTTGAACTCCACCTGGATCCCAGACAGGAAGTTCCGCCTCACCGGACAGGAGAAGGGCTGACGCATCACCATGGGAACCCGGCTGAAGTTCACCTGTAACCAGCAACACACACACACACACACACACACACACACACACACACACACACACACACACACACAGCAGAACCTCAGGTCAGTCAGTGAGGGATGAACAGGGGCTGGAGTCTGGACAAGATAAAGGAAAATATGTGAACATCAAGTCAAAACACTTGTTATTGTTGTAGAAAAAGTTTCTCCTGCTGTTATTAATGTTTCATTTTAATCTGCGGAGAGTCCGTCCCGTTTACAGACGGTTTGGAAAACTAAAAATTCAAACTTTCAGCTCTCCGCTCCAAACAAACGTGATTGGTCGTGAAAGCGTATGACATCAGAGCGTCGGAACCTTTCAGAGTCCGGCGGCTGCCGCTCACTCAGAGTCACACAGGAAGATTCATCTGGAGGGAAACCGACAGACGGAGTATCGTCTGTGTCCGGTCACACCGGACCACAGACGATACTCCGGACCAGAGACGGAGAACTTCTGGAAACACTAAAACTGCCTGAGGAGTGTGAAGCCTGGCAGCTAAAGGTAAAACGCTGCTGCTGAACTGGCTATCTGCTATTGGCTGATCTTCGGTGCCAGGTGATGATGTCACCACCTGTTGTACTCTATATAAGGTGACATCATCACCTGGCACCAAGGATCAGCCAATAGCAGATGGCCAGGTCAGTAGCATGCTGTTTACCAGCAGGTTTGGGGTTTAGTTTCTGTTAACCTCGCTGCTCTCTGGGATCCTCGGCTACATTTTGACGGTGGAGTTTAGAGAGTTGTCCAGTTTTTATCGGCTCCATCTTTTATTTCCTCACTCTTTTATTTCCTCCTGGATCAAGACTGGACCAACCTGCTGGAGGAGATGTATTGGCTGTGTGTGTGTGTGTGTGTGTGTGTGTGTGTGTGTGCGGACCTCCAGGTTGCTGTCCAGGCGGACCCAGCCCGGCTCGCCCCTCCCTGCCTGGTGGTTCTGGAAGGCTTTCTCCAGCAGGTTGATGTTCTTCTGGTTGAACGACTTCCAGCGGCTCTTCGGTCTCATCTCCCAAACCACACCGGAGCTGAGAGACAGGGAGGGAGAGAGGGGGTGTGTGTGTGTGTGTGTGTGTGTGTGTGAGTGTGTGTGTGTGAGAGTGTGTGTCCATGTTTAAAGTCACAGTGAAATGAAAAATGACTTTTTCACCATGTTAACTGACTTTCCATGTCACAAAATACACCTATTTAACAATACATACATACATTTTCTTATATTTTAATGTAAAACATCCCATTCCTGTTTCCTGGAAAACAGAGTATCTTTACTGGTGACATCACGCTGCACCAGGAGGCGGAAACAAAAACTCCAGCCAATAAAACATCACAGATTTTTGAACAGCCCCGCCCCTCCGTCCCTCCCATCCAATCAAACTGCCTCTGTCTCCCTGACTGATCTCCCAGTGTGATATCAGCTTTTCCCAGCCCAGCACGCCGTCACGCCGTCCCCCTGAAGGTTTTCCCTTGGCCCCGCCCCTCCAGGGGAAGCAGAAGAGCGACTTCCTGTTTACCTGGTGATGCCGACGTAGGCGATCTCCTGGCGGTTGGCGTTGTTGACGAGCGACAGGCCGAGGTTCTGCAGCGACACGCTCACCTCCTGCTGGAACTGCTCCAGCTCCTCCGCCTGCCGCGCCTTCGTTACCACGGCGACGTCCTCGGATACTCAGAGCACCCGCTGCCGCCCGTCCAGGAAGGACACCCAGTGCACCTGAGACAGGCTGTCGTACGCAAACTGACCGCACTCGTCCTGCAGAGACAGACAGACGGACAGAGAGAGAGAGAGAGAGGGCGGAGTCAGGCCGGGGCTCCGTCTGCCTTTTCATCCAATCACAGCAGCTCACATCACCTGCCAGGTGTTTTAAGTATCTAAGTGTTTCCCACCTTGACCAGGTCCAGCTCTCCAGAATGTTCCTTGCAGCTCCAGCTGAGCGTCCGAACCGCAGCCCGGATTCTCCCAAGAAAACCTCTGAGCCTCACCTGGTGTCAACTGACGAGTCACTGAGGAGCCACTGAGAGAGAGAGAGAGAGAGAGGAGAGAGGAGAGAGAGAGAGAGAGAGAGAGAGAGAGAGAGAGGAGAGAGAGAGAGAGAGAGGAGGGAGAGAGAGAGAGGAGAGAGAGAGAGAGAGAGAGAGAGAGGGAGAGAGAGAGAGAGAGAGAGAGGAGGAGGGAGAGGGGAGAGAGAGGGAGAGAGAGGAGAGGGAGAGGAGAGGAGAG
>NC_135997.1:37732379-37755365 GCF_048128805.1 Centroberyx gerrardi
TAAACCTTAACCGTGTTGTTTTGTCGAGTCACAGCAGCTGAATCTGAGTTCGGACTTCCTGCTCATTTCACTAATTCTTATGAGATCATGTTGAGATCGGCCAATAGGGCGATTATAAAACAATTATCTAATTAACAATAAAACACACTGAAAACTGTGTGACAGCTGTCAATCAAATCAAAGAGAATGACAATATTAACAGTTCTGTCCTCTGTCTCGTCTGTGGCCTGTCTGTGTCCTGTCTGTGTCCTGTCTGTGTCCTGTCTGTGTCCTGTCTGTGTCCTGTCTGTGGCCTGTCTGTGGCCTGTCTGTGGCCTGTCTGTGTCCTGTCTGTGGCCTGTCTGTGGCCTCTCTGCGGCCTGTCTGCGGCCTGTCTGCGGCCTGTCTGTGTCCTGTCTGTGGCCTGTCTGCGGCCTGTCTGCGGCCTGTCTGTGGCCTGTCTGTGTCCTGTCTGTGGCCTCTCTGCGGCCTGTCTGTGTCCTGTCTGCGGCCTGTCTGTGGCCTGTCTGTGGCCTCTCTGCGGCCTGTCTGCGGCCTGTCTGTGGCCTGTCTGTGTCCTGTCTGTGGCCTCTCTGCGGCCTGTCTGCGGCCTGTCTGCGGCCTGTCTGTGGCCTCTCTGCGGCCTGTCTGTGTCCTGTCTGCGGCCTGTCTGTGGCCTGTCTGTGGCCTCTCTGCGGCCTGTCTGCGGCCTGTCTGTGGCCTGTCTGTGGCCTGTCTGTGGCCTCTCTGCGGCCTGTCTGCGGCCTGTCTGTGGCCTGTCTGTGTCCTGTCTGTGTCCTCTCTGCGGCCTGTCTGCGGCCTGTCTGTGTCCTGTCTGTGGCCTGTCTGCGGCCTGTCTGTGGCCTGTCTGTGTCCTGTCTGTGGCCTCTCTGCGGCCTGTCTGCGGCCTGTCTTGTCTGTGGCCTGTTCTGTGGCCTCTCTGCGGCCTGTCTGCGGCCTGTCTGTGGCCTGTCTGTGTCCTGTCTGTGGCCTCTCTGCGGCCTGTCCTGCGGCCTGTCTGCGGCCTGTCTGTGTCCTGTCTGTGTCCTCTCTGCGGCCTGTCTGCGTCCTGTCTGTGTCCTGTCTGTGGCCTGTCTGTGGCCTGTCTGTGTCCTGTCTGCGGCCTGTCTGCAGCCTGTCTGTGGCTGTCTGTGGCTGTCTGTGGCCTGTCTGTGGCCCAGCAGACTGACCTGGTCCATGCCCAGCAGGGGTGCCGTTTGTCCTGCTTGTTGAAGAAGAAAGACTTGGAGGAAGATTCAGACCCGACGACTCGAACACAGAGCCTCCCCCCGACGCTCTCCGGCCACAGAGGAAGACACTGCGACAGACAACAGACAACAACTGACCGCTGGAAACAGACACCGCAACACAACAACAGACTTGGGTGATGCCCACAGTTTATATTCTGAACCTGACTGAAGCTTCTGTTTCATTCTCTTAAAGCATTCTGATCTAAAGGCTTCTGCTGAAAATACTTGAAATGAGTTTCTTAGTCAAATATAAATAGTGAAGTTGATCCTGTGTATGAATTTCTTTCCAAAGCCTTTGTCTTTCCATCAAGGCAAAGAATCTAAAATATAAGATAGTTTTGATTTGTTTAAACACTTTTTTGGTCGCTGCATAATTCCATTTGTGTTATTTCATAGTTTTGAGTCTTTACTGTTATTTTAATGTAGAAAATAGTAATAATAAAGAAAAATGTGGTGTGTCCAAATGTTTGACTGGTAGTGTAAATACTGTATAATATTAATATATAATATTGCGATGAATAATAAAACAGCATTTTGATCGTGAGTAACACAAGCAGTATTTTATCCATCCTCTTTCCTCTGTTATTTTCATAATGGATGAATGTAAACGCTGTGTGAAGAAATAGGGGCGGAGCTCCGTGCGGTGCGGGCTGACCTCAGTGGAGGCGATGTAGTGCCACCTGCTGGCGGCGGCGTGGCCCTGCGCTCCGTCCTGCAGCTCTCCCACCTCCAGCTCATATGAAGACTTGTTGACCAGCGTGAAGAACGGACTCATGGTGACGATCCGGGTCAGGTTGAAGCTGCTCATCTGGATACTGACCCCCACCTGCACACACACACACACACACACACACACACACTGTGAGACACACTGAAAGTAATGCTGCTGAATTTCACTCTCACACACCTGATGACTTATGAGGCAAACTGAATGATTTCTGTAAACTGCTCTGGTTGTAAATCAGCAACATCCACCAGAGAAACACTGCTGCATGTTCACTGAGTCTGGTTTCTTTTGCATTTGTTTTCTAAAAAAACAACTTTGCTGGTAAAATGGTGAAAATGTGTGTTAAAGGGGCGGTAAGTAGCCGCCATGTTGGAGGCAATTTATCTTTGTTCCTTCTTCAAAACAAAGTGCCTAATTTCTGAGTGTGTCTGATATTCTACAAAATGATCTCTTCTCCCTTAAAGGGGAAGTAAGTCAGATTTTTTCGTGCCTCACATCACAAACAGACCGTAATATAACCGATGGGGTTGTTGAAAAACCGATGACTCAGTGATTACTCGGCCAGCTGCTTTAAAACTCACTTCCCTGCCTGGACTCCCTCAGCACCAGCCGCCACATGTCGGCTGTGACTGGATGGAAACTTTTTATATTAACCAATACACAGGAACATCACTTCAACGTCTTATTCCACTGTAAAAATCTATTCTATTCTAACATCTAGCCGGCTGCTGAAACAGTGAAGTTAACACACAAGTTCATTTCCTATCCAGGTATTTAGGGGAAAAGACGAGTTTTACTTCTGATGAAGACGTGAGGTGAAGTGAGGCTGAAACTAATCTCAATTTGAACAAAAATCCAATAAAGACGTTTTCACCTGAAGGAGAGCTGCAGCTGAGAGTCACAGCTGCAGCTCTCCTCTCCTCCTGCCGGTGTTTACCAGCTCAGTTTGGGAATTAACAGACCGGTTCGACGACTGTCCGCCTCAAACTACCCAACACTACCCGACACTACTCAACACTACCCGACACTACCCATGACACCTGAACACACTGAGAGGACCATGAGAGGACGCAGGACGTCCTGAGGAGTTACCAGGTAGTCCATGCTGCTGGACGGACAGCGCACACAGCCGTAACTCCCCACCGTGTCCAGAGAGAAACCCTCCGACCAGGAGGAGGTGGAGACACACAGCTGCAGCTGCAGGAGGAGGAGGAGGAGGAGGAGCAGGAGGAGGAGGAGGAGGAGCAGGAGGAGGAGGAGGATGAGGAGGAGGAGCAGGAGGAGGAGGAGCAGGAGGAGCAGGAAGAGAGACAGGTTAACACACCAACAAGTTAACACACTGTTAGCACACTGCTGTTAACACAATATGTTCTTTTTTTTTGTGCTTTTTCTTGTATTTTGGATTTTGCTTGAACATTTAGCTCCTGCCTCCACTGCTGCTGAACACACTAACAGTTTTCTATCAGAATCATCACCTGCATTAACTCCTGTAACCACTTGGTAAATAAATACACAGAAACATCTCTTGCTTTTTAACGTCACTGTGTTGCATTTGAGCAGCAATGTCGGAATAAAAGCATTTTTGCATTAATCTCAGCATATGGACCCTGTTTGTACTTTTAATTTAACTGTAATTTGTCTCTTTCCTTCCCACTGCTCGGTGTTTTCCCGCTCAGTCTCACCTTGTTCTTGCTGAACAGGTTCTTCTTCCTGAAGGAGAACAGGACGACGTCCCGGTAGTCGGCGGGGTGTTTGACGGACAGCTCCTCGGCTCGGTACCGCAGGACGCGGGACGTCTTGTTGATGATCCAGTACGGGCTGAAGACGGACAGCAGCAGGCGGCCGTGCGCTCTCGTCACGTGCACGCTCACGTCCGCCGTCAGCCTGGCGTCCGAGTCGCAGGTGAAGCAGACGGGGAAGAACTCGGGCAGGTCCTGGTCCACCCGCAGGTGTCCGTGCCAGTCCCGGCCCTGGTACTTCACCAGAACCAGCTCCATGATCTCTCCGGAGATACGAGCGTTCAGAACGTCAGAGGAGCTTCCCTCCTGAAGCTCGTAGAACTCTGCTGAACCCTGGGGGGGGGGGGGCGGGGTTATAATACATCAGAGTTCATTACAATAGATTCAATTAGATTACACTAGAAAAGCTTAAATCTTCTCAAGAAAACGTGTGCTTGCTTCAGTTTGAAAAGGTAGAAAGTTTAATTCATTAGAAAGTTTAAATGTCTTTAAGATTTGAGTATTTGGATCTTAAGTAGGGCTGAACGATTTTGAAAAAATATCTAATTGCCATTATTTTGACTGATATTGCAATGCGATATGATTTGCGATATTAGAGGGAATGATAGTTTTTACATCATTATTCTCATTTTCATTGAAAAACGTATTAAAATGATTATGGTGTGATTTTTGCGGGGATCTGTACCAAACAAAGATGTTTTCTTAAGTCTGTAGAATATGTGTAGGCAGGACATCTCTGCAGCACCACAATATTTCATTTAAAATGGTATTTTGACACATTTCACCTTTAACAAATATTGCGCCTCCTGCGATTTGAAAATTGCAGTAGGCCATATTGCGATTTCGATAAAATTTTGATTAATTGTTCAACCCTAATCTTAAGCAATTTATTTGCCAGCCAAAAGTCCTGCAGTTATCAATAGATTGAAGAAAAGGTAATAATGTTTTAAAATACAGCAGCAGTATGAGCAGCTGCAGTGACAAAGTTCCAAAGTTGAATTCTTTAGAAAGATCCCACGGGGAACTTGGGAGAGTAAATATGAAAATAACAAATGGAGAACATTAAACATAATGCAGCCGACAATCCCAACGTGTGAAGCAACAGGAAGGACAGAAACAAAATAAAACAAGAACTAGAGAGTCTAATAACTCTTAATGTTATGAATGTTAATATTTTATAAGAAAGTTGTGTGTGATGCTGTTTCTGAGCTCGCCTTGCAAACCAAATGTTCTCCAGGAAGTGAAACGGATCTGGACCGTCTGAAAGTCCATGAACCTTTTACAGATCAGAATGTTTAGTGAACATGTTTACGTGTTTTTAATGAGCTTTATTTTGGCGTTCACCTGTACTGAATCCTACAGTGATACATGTGTGTGAGCGTACCTCCAGCAGGTAGCGCAGTGTGTAGGGCAGCAGGTTCCTGAGCGTGGCGACAGGGTGCAGGTGGATGATGTAGGCGGGGTCCCAGTCCTCCTCCCCGTGGCTGCCGATGTAGCGCAGGTCGTCGGGCGCGGCCAGCGTGCTGACGCTCAGCGGCAGGAAGCTGCTGTCGGCGGCGGGGCAGCGCAGCAGCGAGCGCACCTCCGAGCTGCGGTGCACCTGCTCCTTCCAGGACACGCAGGTGGAGGAGGCGCCGTACTGTCCGTCCAGACGGCCCGCCGGACGCACGAACAGCTGGCACCTGGGGGGCGGAGCCTGAGGTCAGACACACACACACACACACACACACACACACTCCCGCCTGGGGCCACGAGGCTAAAACTGTCTGACTGTCTGAAGCTGAAGCAGAAACTTTTCTGTCTGCTGGACAAAACACTTCAGGATTCACCGTCTGCTTTACAGTTTCACCTGGAAACTAGATCTTCAGATTCTGACAAACATCTGTCATGGATCTGCAGCTCGGGGAGCAGAGCAACACACCGTGGTGCTGTGAGGCGAACCAAACGGTACAGACTATTATTATTACTAGTATTATTATTATTGCTATTGACATACAATCAGCAGTTTTAGGCAAACACAAACACAAAAACACAAAACAGAAACTGCATGGTGGTCACGCTAAAAACAAGAAAAACATTCTTAGCTCCTGAAAAGTCGACAGTCTGGAGATGAGAGGTTTTCACAGCTTGAGTTCCTCTGTTTCACCAGCCAACCAGATGTTTAGAACAGACTTCCAACTAAAAACTAATGGAATCTGTACAACTCTATTAACTCTGTGGTCTGGTAAAGAAACACTCTGAACCAGACTGTGTTTCTTTTGTGTGGATCTGGACTCTTATAACAGCACTGTCCCTGGATCGTACCTGTAGATCCAGATCGTACCTGTAGATCCGGATCATACCTGTAGATCTGGATCGTACCTGTAGATCTGGATCATACCTGTAAGTCCAGATCGTACCTGTAGATCTGGATCGTACCTGTAAGTCCGGATCGTACCTGTAGATCTGGATCGTACCTGTAGATCGGATCGTACCTGTAGATCCGGATCATACCTGTAGATCTGGATCGTACCTGTAAGTCCAGATCGTACCTGTAGATCTGGATCGTACCTGTAAGTCCGGATCGTACCTGTAGATCTGGATCGTACCTGTAGATCGGATCGTACCTGTAGATCTGGATCATACCTGTAAGTCCAGATCGTACCTGTAGATCTGGATCGTACCTTTAGATCTGGATCGTACCTTTAGATCTGGATCGTACCTGTAGATCGGATCGTACCTGTAGATCTGGATCGTACCTTTAGATCTGGATCGTACCTGTAGATCTGGATCGTACCTGTAGATCGGATCGTACCTGTAGATCTGGATCGTACCTGTAGATCTGGATCGTACCTGTAGATCGGATCGTACCTGTAGATCTGGATCGTACCTGTAGGTCCGGATCATACCTGTAGGTCCGGATCGTACCTGTAGATCCGGATCGTACCTGTAGATTGGATCGTACCTGTAGATCTGGATCGTACCTGTAGGTCCGGATCATACCTGTAGGTCCGGATCGTACCTGTAGATCCGGATCATACCTGTAGATCTGGATCGTACCTGTAAGTCCAGATCGTACCTGTAGATCTGGATCGTACCTGTAAGTCCGGATCGTACCTGTAGATCTGGATCGTACCTGTAGATCGGATCGTACCTGTAGATCTGGATCATACCTGTAAGTCCAGATCGTACCTGTAGATCTGGATCGTACCTTTAGATCTGGATCGTACCTTTAGATCTGGATCGTACCTGTAGATCGGATCGTACCTGTAGATCTGGATCGTACCTTTAGATCTGGATCGTACCTGTAGATCTGGATCGTACCTGTAGATCGGATCGTACCTGTAGATCTGGATCGTACCTGTAGATCTGGATCGTACCTGTAGATCGGATCGTACCTGTAGATCTGGATCGTACCTGTAGGTCCGGATCATACCTGTAGGTCCGGATCGTACCTGTAGATCCGGATCATACCTGTAGGTCCGGATCGTACCTGTAGATCCGGATCATACCTGTAGATCTGGATCGTACCTGTAAGTCCAGATCGTACCTGTAGATCTGGATCGTACCTGTAAGTCCGGATCGTACCTGTAGATCTGGATCGTACCTGTAGATCGGATCGTACCTGTAGATCTGGATCATACCTGTAAGTCCAGATCGTACCTGTAGATCTGGATCGTACCTTTAGATCTGGATCGTACCTTTAGATCTGGATCGTACCTGTAGATCGGATCGTACCTGTAGATCTGGATCGTACCTTTAGATCTGGATCGTACCTGTAGATCTGGATCGTACCTGTAGATCGGATCGTACCTGTAGATCTGGATCGTACCTGTAGATCTGGATCGTACCTGTAGATCGGATCGTACCTGTAGATCTGGATCGTACCTGTAGGTCCGGATCATACCTGTAGGTCCGGATCGTACCTGTAGATCCGGATCGTACCTGTAGATTGGATCGTACCTGTAGATCTGGATCGTACCTGTAGGTCCGGATCATACCTGTAGGTCCGGATCGTACCTGTAGATCCGGATCGTACCTGTAGATCGGATCGTACCTGTAGATCTGGATCGTACCTGTAGGTTTCCAAGGCGACGTGGAACTCTTTCCCCGGCTCGGCGACTCCGAGCGTCAGCAGGCTGCCGGAGGACGGACAGTACTTCAGGATGGAGAAGGGAACCGAGAAATGATTCTTTATCTGGAAACAGAGTCAGATGTTTCAGCAGAATTATTATTATTATAATAATTATTATTATTTTCCTTTCTATATTCAAGAAGGTTTTCAGTACATTCCAGAGAAATGAGTACATTACATTTACCTTAGAAGTATATCAAACTATAACAAAACAGTGAATATAAATGACTGAAGTGTTACAAACTGAATAAATCAAACTACAGTAAAGTTACATTAGGTTGCTCTGTAAAATGGTTTAAATTAAATGAATCATTACAATGAAAGGTATAAGCAGAAAGTCCTGATAAACCTGTAATTCCTAACTGATCCAATTTAATTTTCCAAATACAGATGAAGTTTAAGAAAGATTTTTGAGGCTTGGGACACTGTGCAAAACACAGTGCAACTTAATAAAAGGAAGGTGGAGCTTTACAGCAGAACTTTATAGATCAGTTGAGGTCCATTAACGCTAAATATAATGATATTGTTTCCTTGAGCGATACAGAAGATCTAACAACACTGGTTTGTACAGAGAGAGGATGCAGGAAAAGCTATAGAGGGATTTTGAAAGCTGAAATATTTCAATGGCAAAATTTAAAACAGTCGTCAGCCGACAGATCGGCCTTTCAAGAGTTTAAAATGAAGCGGATTCTGAGCGGAGCACAGCTGCTTGTTTCCAGGGAGACCGACTGAACCGACCTGCAGCGGCGAGCGGACGGTGATGACCTTGTTCCCCTCGGAGGCGTCGACCTGCAGCAGGACGGACACCGCCTCCTGCAGCTGCGGCCCGCGGACGTTATACAGCCGCCGGCCCGGCTTGTCCAGCGCGATGTTGGAGATCTCACTGTAGCCTGAAGGAACTGAGGAGGACACAGCTTTTACTTTATTTACATATAAGCATTTATTTATACAGGGAGGCACAGTCTCCCACCTCAGCCACCTTCACTTCCTATGGAAACAGGAAAGTAGACCCCGTACTTTATCTTTATATCAGATTTCATGTTGATTTACCAATCTCCTAAATAAAACTGCAAGTTAGATAGATATGCACAGCCGCATAACATTTAAGATTACTTATCATTTAGCTTTAGAGCTGCTCCAAGTTCTCATTTGAAATAATGCAGTGGCTACTTTCAGTCAACATGGTGTATGGCAAAAAATACAGTTGCACACTTTCACACCAAAAAAAAAAACAAAACATTAAATTCTCCTGCCACCTAGAACAGTCCAGGATTCACACCGCTGCCCGATATGAAGAACTGATCAATGTTTCTGGAGCCATTTTACTTGATAAGATAAGATAAGATTTAAGATTTAAGATTCAAGATTTAGAATGTGTTTGTAATTTTGGCAGCCTAGAAATTCAAGCTTAATCTAATGTTACACTCACTGTGTCATCTAAACATAAAATGAGAATATTCAAACAGGAAACTGCAGGTATTCCATTACCACATGTACTGAAGGAAGAAGTACGACCAGCAATAGTATATGTGGCGTAAAAAATCCAAGTCCAGACACTTTACCAGACGGGCTAGAACATTAAAAGCAGCAGCTACGTGTGTGTGTGTGTGTGTGTGTGTGTGTGTGTGTGTGTGTTGTATATAAAATGAGAATGTGAATCTGAGTCTCGGGCCGACTGACCGATGCTGAGGTTGAAGAGGCAGCTCTCCTGGCGCTGCAGGGCGGACAGCTTGCCCCGGGACGAGGACTCGAACCCGGAGTGCTCCAGGTCGACGCTCTGGCCCACCGCCACCTCGTGCAGCTTCCCCCGCGCCGCCGAGTCCACCGGCCGCAGGTTGGCGCTGTGCTGCACGATGAGCGGGATCCCCAGGGCGTTCCGGATGGTGAACGGGGCTTTCTCCTTCACAGAGTAGTCGAAGGTGGAGGCTGTTCCTTCAGAGAACGCCTGGGCAAAACACACAGCACCGATAAAACAATCATCTGTCTGTCCTGCTGCTCTCTCTCTCTCCAGCTCCACAGTGATCCGGCATATCTCCAGTTCATACATCTTCTCCTCTGTCTGCTCTAAACAGCCGGAGTCTGGTCGCTCTTTCCTCTGCCGCACAGGAAGTGATGCGTTTTACGTCTCCGGTTTGATTGGAATCAACAGAAGAAGAACTGGGTAGTTAGCATGAGCAGCGATAGCCACCATGACTGGACAGACAGAGAGAAGAGCAGTTCCTCCTACATCAACTATATTTTCCCCTCTGGCAGCTCTCTGTCTCTCTACAGCGCGACCACAGCATCGTCACAATAGTTTGGTTACAAAACACTTGGATTATGCTGCACAGGCTTTTTGGAGAAATTTGATTGACATTTTATGCTTTTTTTTTGGAGCTGTAAAGAGATGGCCAATAGTTTAGGAGAAGGCTGACGGTGAACTTCTACTTTAACTTTGGAAAAACAACACTAAACTCTAAACCTTTAGCAGAAAAACTGAAAAACAAGCCAGGCATTATGTATCTAATTAAAAGACACAATGTTCCCAGTAACGAGGAAACCTGTTGCTTCAGACTTCTTAAACTAGTTAAACTAGCGAACTTGTTAAACCAGTAAACTTGTTTAACTAGTAAACTTGTTAAACCAGTAAACTTGTTAAACTAGCGAACTTGTTAAACCAGTAAACTTGTTAAACTAGTAAACTTGCTACCTGCCTCTTCACTTGTCATTGCAGGTCATGTGACCTTCAGCAGGAGAAAGATCTGTCAAAGTGAGACTGGTAACCGGTGACACTTCTTAGCATTTAAGCACAATTTGTCCTTGGTTGGCCTCCGTAGTCCAGTAGTTTTGCTGTGCTTTATTTACAAATGTGTTGCGGTTTCTAGTGGTGGGAAAATGGGTTATTGCAGCTTTAACTCCTCCCCTCTCTACCTGAGCGTTGTGGGTCAGCGTTGAGGTTGAGTCTTACCTTGGCGAGGTTGGCGAAGACGTTGAGGCTGCACTGCGACACGGTGATGTTCATGGTGTCTTTGGAGCAGATGTTGATGGCCGTCCGAGGTTCAGGAAAAACGACGAAGTCGTCTCCGGGGACCGGACTCTTGTCCTGGACCGGGTTGTTCTTCATCTGCAGGACCAAACACATCAGACACTGTATCATCAGATCCACGCTCAGTTTGGACACACATAATGTAGAACAGTTAATCCAGTTACAGAGTCAAGACATAGAATACCTTTATATAGAATAGAACAGAACAGAACAGAACAGAACAGAACAGGACAGAATAGAACTGGATCAATACATTTCACAAATAATATAATTCACAGTACTGGACAGAAGGGCTGAGCAATAATTCAATATTATCGTTTATTGTCTCTCAGTAGAATCATATTATGAAGAAATGTTATTGACAAACACGATAAAAGCAAATACTAATTAAAATCTCTCACAAATTGAGATCTGAAAAAATCAGTTTTATCATACTATATATTACTTTGCACTTTAATTAACATCAATTTGATTATTTAACATGTTATCAAGATCTTAATTTTGTTCATCTCCCTGTCCTGATTGACAGAACGATTAAAAATAAATAAAAGAGACAAATCAGTTATAAATCACTGACATCACACAGTTAAAAGAGTTAACTGGTGGCAGTAAAATGTATCTGAGCTTCCTGAACACAGCGGTGTGTTGCAGTGTGTGTTGCAGTGTGTGTTGCAGTGCGTGTTGCAGTGCGTGTTGCAGTGTGTGTTGCAGCGTGTGTTGCAGTGCGTGTTGCAGTGTGTGTTGCAGCGTGTGTTGCAGCGTGTTGCAGTGTGTGTTGCAGTGTGTGTTGCTGTGTGTTGCAGTGTGTGTTGCAGGGTGTGTTGCAGTGCGTGTTGCAGTGTGTGTTGCAGCGTGTGTTGCAGTGTGTTGCAGTGTGTGTTGCAGTGTGTGTTGCTGTGTGTGTTGCAGTGTGTTGCAGTGTGTGTTGCAGTGTGTGTTGCAGCGTGTGTTGCAGTGTGTTGCAGTGTGTGTTGCAGTGTGTGTTGCTGTGTGTTGCAGTGTGTGTTGCAGCGTGTGTTGCAGCGTGTGTTGCAGCGTGTGTTGCAGCGTGTGTTGCAGCGTGTGTTGCTGTGTGTTGCAGTGTGTGTTGCAGCGTGTGTTGCAGCGTGTGTTGCAGTGTGTGTTGCAGCGTGTGTTGCAGTGTGTGTTGCAGGGTGTGTTGCAGTGTGTGTTGCAGCGTGTGTTGCAGTGTGTGTTTCAGCGTGTGTTGCAGCGTGTGTTGCAGCGTGTGTTGCAGTGTGTGTTGCAGGGTGTGTTGCAGTGTGTTGCAGCGTGTGTTGCAGTGTGTGTTGCAGGGTGTGTTGCAGTGTGTGTTGCAGCGTGTGTTGCAGTGTGTGTTGCAGTGTGTGTTGCTGTGTGTTGCAGTGTGTGTTGCAGCGTGTGTTGCAGCGTGTGTTGCAGTGTGTGTTGCAGCGTGTGTTGCAGTGTGTGTTGCAGGGTGTGTTGCAGTGTGTGTTGCAGCGTGTGTTGCAGTGTGTGTTTCAGCGTGTGTTGCAGCGTGTGTTGCAGCGTGTGTTGCAGTGTGTGTTGCAGGGTGTGTTGCAGTGTGTGTTGCAGGGTGTGTTGCAGTGTGTGTTGCAGTGTGTGTTGCAGTGTGTGTTGCAGTGTGTGTTGCTGTGTGTTGCAGCGTGTGTTGCAGTGTGTGTTGCAGCGTGTGTTGCAGTGTGTGTTGCAGTGTGTGTTGCAGTGTGTGTTGCAGTGTGTGTTGCTGTGTGTTGCAGCGTGTGTTGCAGCGTGTGTTGCAGTGTGTGTTGCAGTGTGTGTTGCAGTGTCAGCAGCCTCTAACACTGCTGTCTGTCTCCATTGTCTTAAACAGAAGCTAACTGCTAACTGCTAACAGTCTCACCTCCAGCTTCAGGTTCCACCTGCGTTTCCCTCCTTCCACTCTCTCTATCAGCGGCTCCCAGACCGCATGGCTCTCATTAAAGTAGTTCACCTGCAGACACACAGGACATATTATTATTATTATATCATTATTAATACATTCAACTTCTGTACTGACAAGACTGTTAGGATGATGACAACAACATCATTTATTACAAGGCTTTGTTGAATATCAATCAACAAGCTATACATCAGCTAGAATAACAAGACTTGTACTGTGTTTAATCGATATTAATGATTACACATTAATGCCCATTGCTCATTAATGCTCATTATTGTGCTTCATTACTGACTCAGCAACAGCACTGCAACATACTGGTGACAAAATGAAAGAAATCAGTTAAATCCAAGTTGATCAGAATGATTTTGGCGGCGTCCCACCTCCAGCGTCATGTCGGCGGTCAGGTGCAGCAGGGAGGACCAGTTCCTGGCCGAGCCGCTGAAGGAAGACTCGGCCAGCAGCAGCGGGACGGTCCGGTGGCCCAGACCCGAGTCCAGAGTCACCTGGACCACCTGCAGGTCAGAACACACACGGTCACACAGCGCATACTGAACTGAACAGGTTAACTGATGCTGTCATTTGATTTCATTATCAAAACATTTTTCTTTGCAGTGGCCTTACTCCGACCAGAACCCCACTTCTCACTTTAATGTAATGTGTGCAAGATCACACACACACACACACACACACACACACACACACAACTGTATTTCTTAAACAGCTTAAATGTTTAGTTATAAGCTTAAATGCCTTGCTAATATTCCTGTTTGTACTTGAGATTATTTATTTCTTGATGCAACTTTTACTATATTTAAAGTATTTACAGTATATTTATTGTATTTACATTTTGAAGAGAGTTTCTTAAATAATAATGATAATAAAAATTGTAAACTTCATGCCTATTGTGCTCCCATCTTGATTTAATGGCCAGAATTTTTAAAACACATTTTTTATGTGACTATATGTCTGTTGTAAGCAAAAAGATCCACTCTGCAGAATTCCACAGATTTTAATCAACATTAGGTGCAGAAAATGCAAAAAAAAGCCACAGATTCTGTTTGTATTGTATTAGTTTGATATGGGTTTCTGAACACTGATATCGATGTTTCCATACATTTCTGAAATTTTGTGCTAATACTCAATGTCTTTACATTTTTTTCATTTTCATGTCAAAAATTCACAGCTCAGTGTCTTATTGTTGTCAGGATGAAAAGCCTCTGAAACATTCAGAGCATCATGGGAAACTAAACTCCACTGAAACCAGACTGAAGGAATTAGTTTAGGGTCAGCAGGTCTTCAAGGCAGAGCGGCTGATTGGATAGCTGCAACAGGCCAGAGTTACATTACAGGCTGCAGCAGAAATACAAATTGTCGGGTTTAGGAACAGACAACAGCGGCTGCATCAAGTTCACTGTGAGTCTGAGGATAAAAGAGGATAAAAGAGGATAAAAGAGGACAAAAGAGGACAAAAGAGGATAAAAGAGGATAAAAGAGGATAAAAAAGGACAAAAGAGGATAAAAGAGGACAAAAGAGGACAAAAGAGGACAAAAGAGGATATAAACGTCGCACCTTGACGTCGACGGCGAAGCTCTCTCCCTGGTTGCGTCCGTCCGGCTCGGCGAAGCTCTCGGTGGCCTCGGTGGCCTGGTCCACCCCCAGGAACCAGTAGTTACAGGAGTAGATGTTCATGACGGACCACAGGTCGCCGACCTCCGGCCGGGCCTCCTGGCTCCGCTCGCTCTGAGGCTTCGCCGTCATCGCCGCCGTTATCGTCATCACCGTGTTCAGGATGACCGGAGAGATCTGCAGCAGAGGAGTTCAGGTCACGGGAGTTAAAGTCAAAGGTTCTGCCACGCAACTTCAATAAAGCCTCCAAACATTACGAATGCAAACCAACTTTTTAAAGGTTTTTGTTCCAAACAACACAGCAGCTGGTTTCTCTGGTCAGCTCCTCTCTGGCTGAAGGTTGTTAATCAGTGCAATAAATAAGATATATTATATATATAAATAAGATCAATTTCAGCTTAAAGTACCTTGACGATGACTTCCTCCACTGTCACACAGCCGGTCAGTGGTTGGTTGGGCTGGGTTTTGGTTTCCAAGGCAACCGAGCAAGGCCTCAACACCTATTGGCCAAGAATGACATTTCCATCAGTAAATACAACACAGTATGTACCGACACAACAATACTGCAACAGCAGCAAACTCTGCTGGAGGAGGAGGATGCACAACTGTCTTGACGTACATGAGTGTGTGTGTGTGTGTGTGTGTGTGTGTGTGTGTGTGTCTCACGGTGGTGACGGCCTTGTTGTCCCGGCTGTGGAGGAAGGGGCAGGCCAGCAGCCTCAGCTCCCTCAGGTTGGCCCTCATGCTCTGGGCGCCGTCTTCCTCCTGCAGGCTGAAGTCGCACTGGAAGGAGGCGACCAGCGAGGGGGCGTCGGCCTTCAGCAGGTCGGCCACGAACACCACCTCCGGGTCCACGACCACCGCCCGCAGCCGGGTCCGCTGCTGAGGGGCTGGGGGGGGGGACACCGCTTTATTCACTAATATTCACCTCAGTCCCAGAGGGGCTGAATGGAGCTGCAGGACGTGACGGAGCTGAACAATTAATCTAAAATAAATAAATAAATATTGAAATCGCAAAATAAGATCTTCTGCAATTTCCAAACCTCAGAGTCTGCAGTTAGTTTCTTCAGAGAGAGTTTGGTCCAAGCTGGATTTTTAGAATCAAAACCTTCATCAGACTCAAACTCAGTAAATCTGCTCACATCTAGTGTTTAACTAAATCACTTTTCTTTAAACAATATCAAAGTTATAAAAAATGTATGACAAGAAAAACTTGATGATATGAATCGCAGTTTAAAATCGCATTTGCAATATTTTCACAATCGCAATTCTATTTTTTGTCAATATGTTTCAGCCCTGATGAGTCTGAAACAGAGAAACAGAGAAGCTCCTGTAGGGAAGCTGAAGTCTCCTCCTGCCTCTTCCCTCTCAGCCCTCCTGTCCTCCTGTCTGCTCTGTAACATCATGAGGTTTATACAGCATGAAGGTGAGTGAGGATACAAAACCACGGGATCTAACATCTTTTCACGTTTCCCGGAAGAGATTTTATTTTTTTGCTATTTGATCAACTTTATTCATCTCCCAACAGGGAAACCTTCTGTCCTCCCCGTGTTTGGGGTGCAGGGTTACACCTGGGGGTTAAAGGTCGACCTGGTGTCCCGGTGGCTCGTGGTCTAGGGGGCGGACCATGTGACCACGACACTGTGGGTTTGAATCCAGCCTGGGACCTTTGTCACATGTCATGCCCCTTTCTCTCTGTTCCCTGTCTCTCTTCACTATAGACTATCAAATAAAGCCAAAAAAAATGTGAGAAGAAGAAAAAAAAAGGTTGATTTATTACCGGTGTTGGTGTCTTACCGGTCTTGGAGGCGGAGCTGCCGCGGGGCTCGGCCAGCTGTTTCAGAGGCAGCCTGTCGGTCTGGGCGGCGGCGGCCGGGGGGGCGGGGCTCTGCGGCAGCGCCTGGATGAAGAACTCCGCCACGGCCATCAGGAACTCCACGCTGGCACACAGGTAGAGCTTCTGCAGCACGGCCACCACCTCCCGCCCCCCCCCGTTCTGTCGGTACGTCACGTCGATCATGGCCTCGCCGCTCTCCTCGTCCCGCTTCCTGACCATCCTGCTCAAACCGACATGACATCAGAGCGAGGGTTAGACAAGCTCTCTGTAAACCGGCTTCCTGGAGCCCCGACTCAGGTTATAAACCACCTGCACACAAGAGGGCAGCAAAGACACTGGTCTGGAGCTGCTGATCCTAAGGGGATTTCAATCAATCAATCAATCAATCAATCAATCAATCAATCAAACTTTATTCATATAGCACCTTTCGTGCCAGATTCAAAGTGCTTAACAACATAAGAAGATGAATAGATATAACACAATAATGAAACTCTACTCCACTACTAATATATTATAAGTAATAATAGTAATGATAAAAATATTAATAGTAAAAAAAAAAAAGAGTATAAAATAAGTAAACTAGATAAAAATGAAATAAAAAGTAATGCATAAAATAGTGAGCATGGTGACAGTAAAAGGGGCAGATGAACACAGAGGGAGGAGTCAGGTGACCTCAGGTCAGGTGTGGTCTCACCTGGAGCTGACCCTCTGCATGCCGCTCCGCAGGTCGTCCAGCGTGCAGCCGCTCAGCACGGTGCTCACCTCCATGCTGCCGTCGCTCAGCAGCTTCCCAGAAGCCTTCAGCAGGTGGAGGGCGAACTCTCCCAGCCGGAGGCTCTCCTGGTGCCGGCCGAGGGCGGGGGACTGGGGGGGGGGGGGGGGGGGGGGGGGGAGATCCAGGGTGAAGCTCTCTGATATCATGGGACAGATTCTACTGCATTCATTCATTCTGCATCTATCCTGTATTCAGTGGCAGCCATGGTAGGAGTCCTGCTTCATGTATTCATCCTACTGTAGGAAATACTTTATGGAACAAGTCTAGTCTGTTGGAACTTGGCTTGGGCCAATATTCGATAATATTGAATATTGTGATATTTCAGACCTCCTGGCAGTCCTGACTCACCTGTTTGGGGTCGTCGCTGTACAGCACCAGACCCAGAGACTCGATGTTGAAGTTGAACTTGATGGTTTCCTGAGGCTCCTCCTCCTGATCGCTGATGTCACTCTGCTTCTCAGCTCCGTCTGAGACCAACATCACATACAGCTTACAGCCATCAACTCACCCACAACCACAACCCTCCAGTCCAACAGTGTTTCCCCCTGATCAACACTACATTATCACCACTGCATCCTCATTATCACAACTACATCATCATTATCACCCTCATTATCACCACTACCATCCTCATTATCATCCTCACTATCACATCTACCATCTTCATCCTCATTATCACCACTACCATCCTCATTATCATCCTTACTATCACCTCTACATCTTCATCCTCATTATCACCACTACCATCCTCATTATCATCCTCACTATCACCTCTACATCTTCACCCTCATTATCACCACTACCATCCTCATTATCATCCTCACTATCACATCTACCATCTTAATCCTCATTATCACCACTACCATCCTCATTATCATCCTCACTATCACCTCTACCATCTTCATCCTCATTATCACCGCTACCATCGTCATTATCATCCTCACTATCACCTCTAGCATCGTCATCCTCATTATCACAACTACCATTCTCATTATCACCACTACATCCTCATTAACATCCTCATTATTACACCTCCCATCCTCATTATCTTCCTCATTATCACCACTACATCCTCATTATCACCTCTACCATCATCATCCTGATTATCACCACCACATCCTCATTGTTATACTCATGATCACGCTACATCCTCATTATCATCCTCATTATCGCCACTACATCCTCATTATCATCCTCATTATCGCCACTACATCCTCATTATCATCCTTGTTATCACCTCTACCATCTTCATCCTGATCATCATCACCACATCCTCATTATCACCACTACATCATCATCCTCATTATCATCCTCATCACCCTCAGCCCCAGTATCTCCAGTCAGCCCAGACCTGTGTGCGGGGAGCTGGAGGTTCTGATCTGCAGGCTCTCTGTCGGTCTGGAGGCAGCAGGATCCAGGTTCTCCTGCAGGCTGCTGGCCTCTCCCAGGTTCTCCATCAGGATCCTCAGCAGAACCTTCAGGTCGTCCTGACTCAGCGCCACCTGGAGGCAAAGCGCAGGAGGAACAAAGTTTAGCCTGGTTTCTCCACCGCTACTTTCATCTTTTAATGTTGAGTTTTAATAAATGCTGCACAGCGTCCTCGGCTTCATTCCATAGTTTTCCTCTTGAGGTTAAAAACTTCACCTGCTGTGCTACAAGAAGGATTCTCCACTAGAGCTACAGGCTGTCAACAAACACACAAACTGATCCGGCTGAACTGTTTCCACTACAACTGAACACTGTCCGGGTGAAGCTGTTACAGTACAGGAGCTTTTATACAGATCGTACCTTCACTGGCTTAAATGTCGACCGTTTGCAAAAACAAGAACACAGGAGTTAGTAACAGGCTGTCATTATGCAAACATGGCTGCCATCAGAAGGTCCCTTCAGTGTGGAAATATTATAATAAACTTTATTTGTCTTACACTTTGCAAAACAGAGTTACAAAGTGCTTTACAGGCAGTGCAACAAGCAAATACAGTGAACATTATGATTAGCTGTTTTTGACTCCCTCTCTGTTCTCTGGTTGGCTCTTTCTTGAAGCCTGAATGTACGATATATCATGTTGGGATTTGTTGTATGGCTTCATATTAAAGCCGTCTGTAAACCAGATTTCCCTCACAGGACAATAAAGATTTGAACTGAACTGAAGGTTCCTCAGCCGGCTGTAGACCTGCTCGTACCTTCATGGGCTTCAGATCTCCGTCGATTTCCACGGCGGCCATCTTGTGGTACCAGGAGGCGGCCAGGTTCCTCTTGATGCTCAGCAGCAGGTTGAGCGGCTCCAGCAGCTCGGAGCTGGGCCGGCCCGCCGCCGGGTCCATGGAGATCCTGCAGCAAAACAACAAACCAATAAACCTGTTTGTTCCAGTGAGCCAGTCTCTCTTGAAAGTCAAGAAAAACAAAACTGAATCCAGAAGCTCCAGATACAGAAGTAATATCCTGTATACACACTGCAGGAGAAGACAATATCGTATCTATTATATCATGTATTGACTTGCATTAGGCCTGTACTAAAAATCCTTATATTTCTCTATTTTTTAACATAACTGAATTAAAACCCACTTTCCCTTTAGCAGCTTCAACTTTTCACACTCACAAGGCAAAATAAAGGCTTTTAGCTTTTGCTGTCATTTGCTATTAAGTTCTTCAGTTGATTCTTGTATTCTTGTATGCAATTAAACATTCTTTTTGTTTTTCAGCTTTTTTTCCTCTTGGTATGCAGACTACTTGCAGTTCACTGTCAGTCACACACACCCTGCTAAATCAGAGAAGAGAACAGAGACATCCTAGTTGGATGTGATGTTTATTTTTGCTCATTAGCTTTTGCTGTCCCAACAAAGCGCCGCCTTCTTTGGTTTTTAAGACATTCTTGTAGCTCCCGGTCTGAGGAGCAGCTGCTGCTTTCTTCCCAAAGCGCCGTTCGTCCCTCCGGAGCGACTGACCTGGAGAGTTTGAGCTGCGTCAGCTGGACGTCCATGTTGTCGATGACGGCGGGCAGCGGGCAGCCGTCCACCGGCAGCAGGGAGAAGCTGTTCCCCACCGTGATCAGACCCAGGTCCGCCTCCAGTGCATTGTGGGAGACGGAGGACTGGGGGATGATGATGAGCGGGGCCTTCAGCTTGATGTCCATGGACAGACGGAAGCTCTTCTGGGCGAAGTCTCTCACGCTGGACGCCGCCTTCTCCGCCGCCTGGGCCGTCGCCGCGCTCAGCGCTTCCTTCGCCGTCTGGAAGTTGTTGGTGAAGTTCTGAACAACAGGGAGCAAAAATAACAGTGAGTTTATTTACAATACACTACACCATATATATATAATATACATGTACTGTATATATGGCATTATTCCTTGTTTTTTCTGTATCAGTAAAGATGCTTTTGCAGAACGTCCATCAGCTGAGTTTCTTCTTCTTTTCAAGCTTTTTCTACTTCATGCACCTTGGTTGGAAGTTGAGGCAGCAACAGCTTTGTATTTCCAAGGATATTTTCTCATGAAATGTAGGACATGACATGAGGACTTAACTACACAAGATTTTTTTTAAATGTCACTGTACAATGTGTAAAACTGCTTTATATTTTGGGGTTGAAGAGAGCAGCCTGCACACTGACAAAATATACAGAAGAGGCTCCAGATGCAACAAAAGGGAAAACATTAAAACAGAAGGTGAACGTTTCGTTTTTTGTTACGAGAACAAAAACCCCAACTTGACTTCTTCATATCTTTTTCATTTAATTTGAAATGTTATGACTGTAATGTTTCTCTAGTGTATTTATCATCACGCTGTTAAAGACACTGGACAGATGCGATGCGATGCGATGCGATGCGATGCGATGCGATGCGATGCGATGTGATGCGATGCGATGCGATGCGATGTGATGCGAGGCTCACCAGCAGCGACATGAAGAACTTGTGCAGGTAGACCACTTGGATGCAGCCCACGTTCAGCTTCACCCGGCCGTCCGTCTTGCTGGTGTCGGCGTACCCGGCGCCTTCTGTGGCGCTGGGAGTCAGACTCATGGAGAAGCTGAAAACCTCGTCGCCCACTATGGAGATCGCCTGCGAGACACAAAGAAGATGAACTGAGTCAAGAGGAAAGTGCTGAGTGAAGAATAACAGGAGTATTTTCAGAGCAGCTGAAGTGATGAATCCATCAGCAGGAACAGTGACAGCGAAGCGGCACGGCGGCGCCTTGCCTTCTTGTGGACGCTCTTTGGATCGACGTTGATGACGATGAAATCTCTGAGGCGGGCGGAGAGCTGAGTCTGAGGGCCTTGCATCAGCAGAGACCCGTTAATACCTGAGGAACACGCAAAAATACAGAAATGAATACAAAGAGGATACTAACCTCTATAACTGGACCTTTAAATGACTTGTTACTAATCCCTCATCCTGTCGCCCAGCGGGTCCTGGTCTCTCCAGACCACATCCCACACAACCAAAACAAACCTTTACTGCTCTCTGATCTGGGACCAGCAGATCTGCAGCAGCACTGATGAAACTCATCCTGCACCAGTCTCTGGTTTCACTCCAAAATAACTTTCCTCTGATTTCAAAACAGACAGACTGACAGACTTTCACAGACTGACTGACAGATTAAAAATAAAACTAGTTCTGGTTCTTTTTTTTGTACTTTCAGCAGGAGGCGTCAGTCTTCGGTGGACAAAATGATCACACTTTAAAAGACAAGATCTTCTATATTTTAGAGATATTGAATGAGGAACTTTGTGTAACAATGTTTTTCCAGAGAGTGGACATAGCATTTTGGAGCAGAACTCTTCACATATCATCAACCCTTTCCGTATACACCGAGTGTCCACTTTATTAGGCACAACACGATGCTGTGGAGTTCCACCTGGAAGCTGCTGGGTGTCTCTGATAAAGCGGATACTGATATATTGATTTATTATCTTCATCTCGTGGTTCTGTACCTTGGATCTTGATGTCGGCCATGTTGCAGCTCTGGTCGCACACCAGGACGTTGAAGGCTCCCAGCGTCATCATCACCTTCAGGTCGATGACGTCACTGTCGGAGGGCGAGGCCAGAGCGGCTGGCGGGGAGACAGAGACGGGCGGACATGTTGGGTTTCAGTTGATGAGTTTTAGCTGTGGCTCAGTCTGTCACTGGGAAAAGCTTACAAACTATTTTAGTGAAACCTGAAGGACAGATGTGGAGCGTGTCAAAGTGAGTTTCACCACTCTGAAGTCCTTTAAAAACCTTCGCTGTTTAATTTCCAAACACACTTCAATCAGAGACACTTTCTTTTCTTCATTCATAAAAACAGACTTTTCTCAGTGTTTTTGTCTGGCATCATCGATATGGTTATTGAATATGTGTTTACGCCTGTCATATATAGGTGTGTGTGTGTGTGTGTGTGTGTGTGTGTGTGTGTGCCTTGATGTCTTCCAGCAGTGTTAAACCTTCATCACCTACAGCAGCGTTCTTGTGTTTGGTTCGTCGGTCTGAATTCATTTGTGTCAGCGGGGTAACGAAGCTCCCGCCGACACGGTGAGAGGTTTCCATGGCAACGGGATCGCTCTTCACATTTCACATTTCCATTTTTGGTCTTTTAGCTGCTGAAGGTCTTTACCCACAGAGACTGAAGAGGAGCTTCAGCGTCCAGGTCAGCGACACAAAGGAAGCCAACAGAGAGTCAGAACAATAGAATAGAAACCTGAATAGAAACCTGAATAGAAACCTGAATAGAAACCTCACAGTGTGTCAGAAACATAACTGACACAGAAACAGACAAAAGCCTTCCAGTCTGACCCAGAATATAAACCTGACTCCACTGACCCAGTTCCATCAGCTGTTATTCTCAACTTTTGTCAACAGATGATTCAAGAGGAGCAAACACTCACACACACGTGATCCACTGCTCTTTATGTGTGTGTGTGTGTGTGTGTGTGTGTGGTGTGTGTCAGGTTACTGTACCCATGCTGGTGTGTTTTATTGTCCTCACTCTGCTCTGCTGGACTCTTCCAGGTCAGTCCACAGTAAAATGTCTCTAAGTGGACTGACTGGACTGAGTA
>NC_135997.1:37755565-37768065 GCF_048128805.1 Centroberyx gerrardi
ATTTTCCCTCGTTTAAAATCTGGTTGAGTCGAGGCATTGAACACATCATGAGATCAAACAAAGCAGCTGAAGCAGGTTTGGGAAACAAAGCAGAAGAGAACTTCAGTCTGGATTTCCTCCAGAAGCTTCTCCAGCTGTATTCACAGTCTCATGCAGGTTTCTGTTTGTTTTGAACTCTGCTCACTGTGGTTTGGTGTTTTGCTGTACGACTCGCTGCAAGACAATTTCCCCAATAAAACCTTGAACTTGACGTCATGTATCTTGAACCACACTCCAGCCTGTTTGCCAGTGAGAGCAGGATTATTCCACAGAGTGACACCTCTTCTCCTGCAGCTATCTATAAAACAGAAGAGACTTGAGCGCAGCCGGCGGACATTTCTGTGTTGTGAACGCAGCCTGGAGGGGCAGATATGGGCGGACTGAGCCATATGGCTAATGGCTTTTTAACAGGCAGAACGGACATCCAGATACATCCTGATGCATTCTGGGTAAATTCAAAGAAACCTGCTGTAAAATGTTTTCATCAGACAACACAGGAGGCAAACTGGAGCTGCAGCTGATCCTCCTCCTGCTGGTTTCTCTGATCTGGACCAGAGAGGTTCAGAGAAGCTGACTGTTGTGTTTCTGTATTTGGTTTTGTTCAGCTTCACTCTGACCAATCACAACAAGTCTAACATGACGGACTTGTCTTCTTCTGTGGTGTTCATACCAGTTAACAACACATGAAGAAATAGCTGAATATGAACATCAGTCCAGGCTTTCTGTCTCCTTCTACCCATAATCCCTTGTGTTTTGGGGCAGTCCCCTGTAGTTCTCGCCTGGAGAACACAACCAGCTACAGGAGGAAACTCTGCAGAGTTCAGATAAACCTGAACAATCTGAACATGAACGCAGCCCGAGTGTTTGTTTTAGCCTGCGTGGAGCACCAGGCGGGTGGAGCTTCCTGCATCAGGATAATTCAGACCACATCAAGCATGTTTCGAGTCACAGAAAACTAAAGCTCTCTACCCCTCTGTCTATCATACCTGCTGTGACAAATGACAAACGGTATTTGAAAATAAATAAGATAATAAGAATAATGTAATGTTGTGATGTTCCCACCTTGAAGTATTGCACTTTGAGCAGCTCAGCACCAGATTCCACAGAAGAGCTGATCAGACAGAGAGGCTCGCCGACAGAGTCTGAAGAAGACAGAGAGGAGAAGAGAAGAGGAGTCACAGTTTGATCCTGACAGCCAACATGTCGTCTGCTAGGCTCGGGCGATAGCCAACATTTTATATCGCGATACTGTCCCTCAAAAGTATTGCGATATATGATATTATATGGGGGTTGTGGATTGTGGAAAAGGGAAAACACTTTTTTACTATCCTACCTCTAGTAGATTACAGGTTTATAAGTTTAAAAGTTTGTACAGTTGTTATCTAAGCAACACATGGTGCCATGGCCGGGAGGGGTGGGGAATGTCTTAAATCTTTTTTAGTAGCCTATCGTCTACTAAACAGCTGGTTCAGAGACACCTGGAAAACTGTCTGCAGGAGGAGAGCAGACTGACCGGTGAACTCCAGGCACTTCATGCAGATCTTCCTGATGTAGGCGGTGGCACACATGTCGTACTTCCTCACTTTGGTGTCGATGCCCAGCTGCTCCAGGTGCAACAGCAGGAAGGGAACCTCCGCCTGCTGCCTGGGCTTCTTCAGCTTCAGCACCACCTGGGACAAGGAACCAGACGAGTCATCGTGTTCAGAGACAAGTCATCGTGTTTGAAGACAAGTCATCGTGTTTGAAGACAAGTCATCGTGTTTGGAGACAAGTTATTGTGTTTGGAGACAAGTCATCGTGTTTGGAGACAAGTTATTGTGTTTGGAGACAAGTCATCGTGTTTGAAGACAAGTCATCGTGTTTGGAGACAAGTTATTGTGTTTGGAGACAAGTCATCGTGTTTGGAGACAAGTTATTGTGTTTGGAGACAAGTCATCGTGTTTGGAGACAAGTTATTGTGTTTGGAGACAAGTCATCGTGTTTGGAGACAAGTCATCGTGTTTGGAGACAAGTCATCGTGTTTGGAGACGAGTGACAATGTTTGGAGACAAGTCATCGTGTTTGGAGACGAGTGACAATGTTTGGAGACAAGTCATCGTGTTTGGAGACAAGTCATCGTGTTTGGAGATGAGTGACAATGTTTGGAGACAAGTCATCGTGTTTGGAGACAAGTTATTGTGTTTGGAGACAAGTCATCGTGTTTGGAGACGAGTGACAATGTTTGGAGACAAGTCATCGTGTTTGGAGACAAGTCATCGTGTTTGGAGATGAGTGACAATGTTTGGAGACAAGTCATCGTGTTTGGAGACAAGTTATTGTGTTTGGAGACAAGTCATCGTGTTTGGAGACGAGTGACAATGTTTGGAGACAAGTCATCGTGTTTGGAGGACAAGTTATTGTGTTTGGAGACAAGTCATCGTGTTTGGAGACAAGTCATCGTGTTTGGAGACGAGTGACAATGTTTGGAGACAAGTCATCGTGTTTGGAGACAAGTTATTGTGTTTGGAGACAAGTCATCGTGTTTGGAGACAAGTCATCGTGTTTGGAGACAAGTTATTGTGTTTGGAGACAAGTCATCGTGTTTGGAGACAAGTCATCGTGTTTGGAGACAAGTTATTGTGTTTGGAGACAAGTCATCGTGTTTGGAGACAAGTCATCGTGTTTGGAGACAAGTTATTGTGTTTGGAGACAAGTCATCGTGTTTGGAGACAAGTCATCGTGTTTGGAGACAAGTTATCGTGTTTGGAGGCAAGTTATTGCGTTTGGAGACAAGTTATTGTGTTTGGAGACAAGTTATCGTGTTTGGAGGCAAGTTATTGCGTTTGGAGACAAGTCATGTTTGGAGACAAGTTATTGTGTTTGGAGACAAGTTCATCGTGTTTGGAGACAAGTTATCGTGTTTGGAGACAAGTTATTGCGTTTGGAGACAAGTCATTGTGTTTGGAGACAAGTCATTGTGTTTGGAGACAAGTTATTGTGTTTGGAGGCAAGTTACTGCGTTTGGAGACAAGTTATTGCGTTTGGAGACAAGTTATTGCGTTTGGAGACAAGTCATCGTGTTTGGAGACAAGTCATGGTGTTTGGATACAAGTTATCGTGTTTGGAGGCAAGTTATTGTGTTTGGAGACAAGTCATCGTGTTTGGAGACAAGTCATTGTGTTTGGAGACAAGTCATCGTGTTTGGAGACAAGTCATTGTGTTTGGAGACAAGTCATTATGTTTGGAGACAAGTCATCGTGTTTGGAGACAAGTCAATGTGTTTGGAGACAAGTCATTATGTTTGGAGACAAGTCATCGTGTTTGGAGAGCGGTTAACGACGAATACGGGGGACATGCTGCCAAGTTGGTAACATGTCCAGCAGCAGAGTGAATCCTCTCTCCAGCCTGTGTGTTTTTTACCTCTTTGATTTCAAAGTTGAGCAGAACGTTAACGGTGTTTTCGCCCGGCGCTCCGTTGGTGGCGGCCGGCGGAGCTCCGCCTCCTGCCGGTGACATCACCGCCTCCATCTGCTGCTCACACAGCTCCGCCTTCTCTGAGGACGCAGAGGAGAGAAAACAAGTTAGTTCTCTCTTTCATTGATGTTTCTGTGATCAATTTCTATATAGACATTTCAGTATAAAACAGGGAAGTGGTCATAATTTCATTTGGCAACAGAGAGGAGGAAATGAAAAACAACAATGAACTTTCAAACTTTCAGATCCTCCCATCAAATACAAATATCAACCCAGATGTCGATCTCCTTTAGATCTGAGATAATAATAAAAAAAAGAGGAAAAGAAAGGTGTTCATGTTGTGTTCTGTGATCTAGATTCTGTTTCCGGTCCAGTTGTTTGTTTTGAAGTGAGATGTTTAATTACTCTTTGGGTTTATCATCGCTCCTGAACAGACTGATCACATCTCTTCTTCAGTGTTTTTAATCATCATATTTTATCACTCTGCTGCTAAGTTTTATCACTCGTCAAATAAACGTGTTATCATAAAAGTGAATGTGACTGAAGCTTCCTCAGACAGTTTGTTTATGTTCAGTTTCCTGAACCTCTGCTGCCCTGCGGCTTCTTCCCCGAGAGGAACTGTCAGGGAAAGTGTTCAGAAGCAGCAGGTGTGGACCAGCAGGTGTGGACCAGCGGGTGTGGACCAGCGGGTGTGGACCAGCGGGTGTGGACCAGCGGGTGTGGACCAGCAGGTGTGGACCAGCGGGTGTGGACCAGCAGGTGGAGCGGACTCACCTTCAGCCCCCTGCCTCTTCAGGTCCAGACTGTGCTCTTTACTTCCCTCTCCGATGTTTTCCACCAGGATCTTCATCAGCACTCCGAAGTCTTCCTGACCCAGACTGACCTGGATGGACGGAGGAGACGGTTGACACTTTAACACGTAACATCATGAAGACGACCACATGTTAACACGTAACATCATGAAGACGACCACATGTTAACACGTAACATCATGAAGACGACCACATGTTAACATGTAACATCATGAAGACGACCACATGTTAACACGTAACATCATGAAGACGACCACACGTTAACACGTAACATCATGAAGACGACCACACGTTAACATGTAACATCATGAAGACGACCACGTGTTCTGACATCACTCCAAAACAATAACATTAACTCTCAGGTGGTGCGATACCCAAACTTTTGGCTTTGGTACCAATACCAAGTTTCACCAAGTATCACGATTTCGACTCAAAAACAATATCATGGCAAAAAAAAGTTCAATACAAATTCAGATTCAAAAATGCTAATATGTATCATTATATAATAACTAGGGCTGGGTATTGGTACTCGATACCTTTAAGGTATCGACCGGAATAACCCAGTACCAAGTAGTATTGAAACGTCTCCAGTCAAACGATACCTGCATTCCATACTTTTTGTACACAGATCTAGAAAAAAATGACTATTTGTATGGTTTTGCTCGCAGCCAATCACCGCAAGCGTTCTTCGATTTAATGCGACGTGTGATTGGCCCACTGCCGCAGCAGCTGCAACCCATGCAGTCTGTGGTGAAGTCGAGCGCGGTGTGTGTGACGGAGTCGGCAGTTCAGCGTGCCGAGATGCCACCAAAACGTAAAAAAAAAAAGGTATCAAATGAGGTACTCTATTGGTATCGGTATCACTTTAAGGGTACTGGTATTGGTACTGGTATCGTAATTTTTTAAACGATACCCAGCCCTAATAATAACTAACTTCTGGGTATTATTTTGGCAGAATTTCACTTTTTAGATTTGTTAGCAAATGCGAAGTGAAACCTAAAATAAAGCTTCGGTTCTGGCAAACCTCTAGTACAGCAGCAACACAGGACTGTTGTAACGTTCCGGTCGAGCTGATGGACAGAACACAACATTATGTTTCATCATGCAGAACAGGGTCAATGTGCGCTGACTCCTACATTCATGGACTTCAGGACTCCCTGGACCTGAACACCGGGGATCTTGGTGAACCAGGAAGCGGCCAGGTTTCTGTTGATGAGAAGCTCCAAGTTGATTGGTTGGAGAATCTCAAAGTCCGGCTGCGGGGAACCTTGCTTCAGAACCGTTCTACCAACAGAGAATAATTATGATGAGATAAAATAATAGAGAAAGGAATGACAGATAATCACAAAACAAATCCAAAATTTCTAATGAAGTGTCCAATTGGCAGCTTGTGTAGCAAGAATACAAAGATACAGCAGTGCAACATGCAGACTGTCAGAGATCATACAAATATTTTACTTTACTTTATACTGATTTCCATGTTTTTACTTGACCTGAATGTTTCCATGGTAGTTTAAAGGATCAGTTGATAGATTTAGTTCCTCTATATAACTCCTCTCTTCCTCCTGTAGCTGTTGGACCCACAGACAGTATTGTCTGTAGCTGTTGGACCCACAGACAGTATTGTCTCCAGTCAGCTGTCAGTCGAAGCTCCGCTGCCTCTTGCTGCAACAACGAGTCCAAACTGTTTGTCAGAATATCTCCAGAGAAGTCGTCTGTGTCTCCACAGAGTCGAGAGGAAACAGACCCAGGAAACCACAGAACTATTTTTCTCTGCGCAGCACAGAGCGCTGTGGGGTGAAAGGCGGTTCCTGGCGGAGCGATCTGGTTCCGGACGGTCGGGTCAGATCGTAAACAGTAGAGTTCGGTAGAAGACGATCCGCCGAGTGGAAACGGTGCGGCCCGGAAAGCAGCGGCACCGACCGTTTCCACTCAGCGGATCGGCCCAGCTGACTCTGGAGACAAGACTGTCTGTGGGTCCAAGAGCTACAGACAATACTGTCTGTGGGTCCAAGAGCTACAGACGATACTGTCTGTGGGTCCAAGAGCTACAGCAGGAAGAGAGGAGTTATACAGAGGAACTAAATCTATGAACTGATCCTTTAAAGGCAGAGCCAGGCTCGACCCTCAGGACCATGAAAACCATTCAAACCCAGGATATATACAGTATATTAATATGAAGCTGCTTTTCTCAAGTTTTCATCCGACAGAAACTGCCGGACGCGGGAGGCCGCTGCGTCTCGTCTGGTACCTGGACAGCTTCAGCTGCGTCAGCTTCACCTCCATCTTCTCCACCACAGCAGGCAGAGGGAAGCCTTCAGCCGGCAGCAGGGAGAAGCTGTTCCCCACCGTGATCAGACCCAGGTCCACCACAAAGGCATTGTGGGAGACGGAGGACTGGGGGATGATGATGAGCGGGGCCTTCAGCTTGATGTCCATGGACAGACGGAAGCTCTTCTGGGCGAAGTCTCTGACGCTGGACGCCGCCTTCTCCGCCGCCTGGGCCGTCGCCGCGCTCAGCGCTTCCTTCGCCGTCTGGAAGTTGTCCACGAACATCTGAGGAGCGAACGGAGCGACCGGTGAGCGAGGAGAACCGGCAGAGCGAGACGCGCCGCATCAATGAACCCGTACAGGAAGTCAGTCATGAGGGGAGGAAGTGACGCAGTTAGAGGGAGGGAGAGTCATGTGACGAGCTCACTGCCTGGAACTGGCATCATGCAAAATAAACACAGAAATAAAATAAAATCTGGACGGCCGATGCAAATTTGAACCCTTGACTCCATTTTCAAGGAAGTGAATTCACACACACCGTTATGTGGGAGTGGGGGGAGGGGGTGGTGGTGGTGGTGGGGGGGGGGGGGGGGGGGGGTAATCAGAGGGTTAAGATGGCAGTTGAGTGACAGCTGCATAGCACTTATGGAGAGAGTGAGTCTGACTGTTACATGTTGTGCATGAAAAGCATTCCTTCATTCGTGCCGAGACAAACCATTCCAGACTGGAGCCTGTCAGACCGGAGCCAAATACACCGTTAGCGTTTGTTTTGACCTGCCTGGAGTCCCAGGTGGGTGGGGTGGAACCACAGAACTAGAACAGATAGAACGGTCATTCCCATTCAAATCGACGTCCCAGGACGGTCGGAGCGGCGGCCATCTTGCTGTGACCCGTTGGACTAGCTTCTGTATGAAGCGACTCACAGCAAGTCACTGAGCTGAGAGGTTTTACAGCAAGAACCAAAGCAGCTTCTCTGTCTCCTTGCTGCCATGGATTGCTAACATGCTAATGTTGACTAGAAGAGCTAGAGAGAGAAGTACAGTCTGTGATGAAGCTACGTTAGCCTCGTCGCTAACGTTAGCTTCCAGTTGAGTTCTGACAGTTTGCTAACAGACTCATCTGCTCAGTTCTCACAGTGAGACAGACTTTACAGCCTTAATGTCCAGACTTGTGTTGTCACCATGGCAACTAACACTTAAAATTAGATAATCGCCATTTTATGCTGAACTAGACAAATTAGCATGACAAACAGTGGAAGGACCGTTCTGTCCATTCAGGTTCTGTGATGCAGGACACAACAGGTGGCAGAAAGTTTAGAGCATTCGAAAGTTAGTGGACTTTACTGCCACTGATAACTTGTCCTGATGTGGTAAACTCCACCCACCTGCTGCTCCAGGTAGGATAAAACAAACACATCAAAGTATTTGTGAATGCTTGGACCCAGGTCTGCTGTCCAGAATGCTGTTGAAGTCGAACAAGAGACGCCAACATGCAGTCAGGCTGTATCACTGACTCTACTGACTCACAGCATGTACAGCTGGAACCTCACTAACCACCAGGGACGTTCAAATAAAGCTAATCCACAGTATTCTATTTTATTCCAAAATAGTCTGACCCATTTCTATTTTCATTTGGCACTGTGACCTCTGACCCTCGCACTCCTGACCGTCGGCTGCTTGTAACGTTGGTGCTCTAGGAATTGAAGAAGTCAATTCTACTAAATCAGTCCGGGTAAGAGAGCCGGCTAAATGCCTGAAATGTAAATATTAAATATCTTGTAAGAGAGATAACAGAAGTGTACGCTCATAAAATCAGTCTGACCCGACCATCTGCTCTGCAGCAGCATGCAGCGTTTCAGCCTGGAGGCAGAAGCACAGACAGATGCAGACCCAGCTGCTGTCTGACAGACGGACAGGAACGCTCTGACGCTGAGACTCGGACTGCTTTTCATTTTGTTTCCCACACAACCAGCGGAGGGTCGGGGGGTCGGGGGGTCAGAGGGTCGGAGGGTCGGAGGGTCGGACGGGGGGTCGGAGGGTCGGAGGGTCGGAGGGTCGGAGGGTCGGGGGGTCAGAGGGTCGGAGGGTCGGAGGGTCGGACGGGGGGTCGGAGGGTCAGAGGGTCAGAGGGTCGGAGGGTCGGAGGGTCGGAGGGTCACAGGGTCAGAGGGTCGGAGGGTCGGAGGGTCGGAGGGTCGGAGGGTCGGAGGGTCGGAAGGTCAGAGGGTCGGAGGGTCGGAAGGTCAGAGGGTCGGAGGGTCGGAGGGTCGGAAGGTCAGAGGGTCGGAGGGTCAGAGGGTCGGAGGGTCAGAGGGTCAGAGGGTCGGAGGGTCGGAGGGTCAGAAGGTCAGAGGGTCGGAGGGTCAGAGGGTCGGAGGGTCGGAGGGTCGGAGGGTCACAGGGTCGGAGGGTCAGAGGGTCGGAGGGTCAGAGGGTCGGAGGGTCGGAGGGTCGGAGGGTCGGAGGGTCGGAGGGTCGGAGGGTCAGAGGGTCGGAGGGTCAGAGGGTCGGAGGGTCGGAGGGTCGGAGGGTCGGAGGGTCGGAGGGTCGGAGGGTCGGACGGGGGGTCGGAGGGTCAGAGGGTCGGAGGGTCGGAGGGTCAGAGGGTCACAGGGTCGGAGGGTCGGAGGAGCGACACACCGGGGCGATGGCGAGGAGAAGCCATTGAAAAGAATCAGGGGCTTTTCAATGTGTGACGCACTGAAAGGAAGACTCAGCAGACTGAACCAGAGGGAACGAGCCGCAGACACACAAGTCAATTCACCAATCACTTATTTTCTGAATACATTTTAGAGAAATCAATTATCACCGGTGACGTGTGGCGTTATATTGGACCGTTAAAGGTTCCATATTGTTCAGTTTTCAGCTCCCCTCTGTCTCAGGATCAGAATAATGTTCTTCACGATGTTCTGCAGATAAATAATTTAGTTCAAAGCTGAACTGAATGAGTTAAACTGAACGAATGTGAAGACTAAGTCGTCACAATACTGGCTCCTGATTGGCCGACAGCAGCGGCTCCTCTAATTCAAATGAGGTAAACCTGCTGAGTGGAGGCTTTCAGTCCAGATGCTGCAGACTGGACCCTGATTGGACGGATTTCTGAAGTTAGACTGAAACTGACTGGAGAAAAGGATGGAGTTTTGAAAATGTAATAACTTCATCTTTGATCAGATATGGATATACATAGAGGACAATCTGAAGTCCTATAAGTGTCGTTTAATGCTAATAACTAAAGTTCTTACAATCTCATTTTCCACATTTCCTAGTTTGTGAGATGGAAAAGAGGAAATATTCTGTTGCTGTGATCGGTGCAAACTACAAAATCATTTGACAGCAGTGACTCTGAAGTTTCTGCATCTGACAAAGTGATAAAATTTATTTTGTTGTAAATCCTGCAGTCTGCCTTCCTTCCTTCAGATGTGAAGCGTCACACAGGCCCACAGGGTCGACGGGGTTCAGCAGTCCTGACATCTTTTAATTAAGATTATTGATTACAGATTAAGCCTGGTCCAGGACTAAACATCACACTTCAGGTCCAGGACCAGGGTTAACCCGTCAGAGTCCCTACAGGAGCTGTTAGATGTGGCGTGAGGTGCAGTGGAGCCGCTGAGTGAAGCTGCAAAGCAAAAGGGTTTAATGCAGATCAGAGCTGCATGCCATCACCTGTACCTCATCAGCTGATGGATACTGATAGCTAAAAGAAGCCTAGAAAGAACAAGACAGATTTAGAGAAAAAATGAAAGAGAAGAAGAGTGCAACTTTAGAGACAGAAACCATGCACAGACAGAAACAGGTGCTCCGATACGGAAACGCAGCTTCGACATTCGGTTCAGACCGGCTCAGGTTGGAGACCGGTTTTAAAGTTTGCTTAGCGTACCAAAGAGATCACAACAAGCTTCTGTTCAAATACATCTAACAACATGAGAACATCAACCCTGTGAAGCTAAACTACAGGACACACAGGAAGGACAGCTAAGACAAACACACATTAACATACAAAATGCCTCAAGTGTCAGCTCAGTGTCTCTGTAGAGTGAATAAAGTGCAAATACTGTTTACATTTCCTAAGATTTACAAATGTGAATAAAGTTTTGTGAAGTGAAAAAAAAAACTACACTCATGACTGAAGATTTGTGAACAGCAAACAAAATTCTGAATTTTTTTTAACTTCACAAAACTTTACTCACATTTGTGAATCTTAGAAAATATGTGTAAACAGTATTTGCAGTATATATTCACTCCATACAAACTCAATAATTATATTTTGAAATCATCATAGGGAGCTGTATCAGGATACAAAACAACAAACTAAACTCCCCGGTCAGTAAGAGAGTCTCTGATTGGTCGGTCTCACCAGCAGCGACATGAGGAACTTGTGCAGGTAGAGGATCCTGATGCAGCCCAGACGCAGCGTCACCTTCCCGTCCACCTGGGACATGTCGCTGTAGCCCCGCCCCTCCGTCGCCCCGGGAAACAGAGACAACTTGAAGCTGAACACCTCCTCACCCATGATGGACACCGCCTGGAGGAGGAGAGGAGAGGAGGAGGAGAGGAGAAGAGGAGGAGAGGAGGAGGAGGAGAGGAGAGGAGAGGAGTGGAGGAGTGGAGGAGAGGAGGAGGAGAGGAGAGGAGGAGTGGAGAGGAGAGGAGAGGAGAGGAGGAGGAGAGGAGAGGAGAGGAGAGGAGAGGAGAGGAGGAGGAGAGGAGAGGAGGAGGAGAGGAGAGGAGAGGAGGAGAGGAGAGGAGTGGAGAGGAGAGGAGAGGAGGAGAGAGGAGAAAGGAGAGGAGAGGAGAGGAGAGAGGAGTGGAGGAGAGGAGAGGAGAGGAGAGGAGAGGAGAGGAGAGGAGAGGAGAGGAGAGGAGAGGAGAGGAGAGGAGCAGTTTATCATCTCACAGAATCATATTAATACTACTAATACTACTACAGCAGTACTACTGCTACTGATTCTACTGCCAATACTACTACTAAGAGTAATCCATTTCTTATTCTCTCAACTACAACTGGTAAGAGCACTGATAAAAACAATACTGATAATAATAATAATAATAATAATAAATATGATCAACATCTAACATTGGAACAAAACAATACAATTTCTGATCAAATGAATATGAAGAGATGGATCTGTTAACAGTCTCGTACCTTTCTGTGAACAGTTTTAGGGTCGACGTCTGTGACCACAATGTCTCTGAGCCGAGCGAAGACCTCCGTCTCCTTAGACTGGACCAGGACCGAGGCGTCAATACCTGGGAACAGAGGTTTGTGTTCATTCAAAGTTCACCATGTGAGTGCTTTAAGCCACATATAAAAAGAACATGAGAACACTCGTCTGCCGTCTCAACTGTCACTGAGAGCCCATGAGCAAGGCACCGAACCCCCAACCGCTCCGGGGGTTCAGCAGCCGGCAGGAGCGGACAGCTGAGCCTGTGTGCTCGTCAAGCTTCCCTGGGTAAATAACGTTAAGAAATAAAAAACAATAAAGTTGGTACCTTGGACTCTGATGTCAGCGATGCTGCGGCGATCATCGCAGACTTCCACATGGAAACATCCCAGCATGGCGAACAGCTTGAAGCTGAAGACGCTGCCGTCTCTCGAGCCTTTAGACACTGCAGAGGAGAGACGATGTAACATTATAATGATGAGTATTCATTACATTTATCATTTATTAAAGTTTAAGGTGTGGAGCTGGTCTGGTTTCACCTGTCCGGCCCGCTCCGGCCCGCTCCACCTGCCTCTTGGCGTCTCTGTCCCGGGACGCGGCGAGCTGCGGCGGCACGGCGCTGCTGAGGAAGCTGATGGTGGAGAGCAAGGCTCTGGTGTGGAGGAGGAAGTCCAGGGAGGAGAACTCCACCTGGGAACAAACACAGCAACCAGGTCTAACAAGGTCCAACCAGGTCTAACAAGGCCAAACCAGGACCAACAAGG